>NW_026068228.1:284125-332658 GCF_014885135.2 Alexandromys fortis
GTGATCCAGGGACAGAAGGAAGGACGGGGCAGGCAGTGCAGGATCCAGGAGAACACAGGAGCCCCTGGAGCCCAGGCTGAGGGTGCCGGGCTCTCTTACTGGGGACCTTGAGGCTCACTGCTCTGGGTGGGTAGCCTTAGAGTAGGAGCTTAAAGTAGGAGCTTAAAACTGTTGTTGAGCACTGGTCCTAGCATACAGCAGGGCAGGGTTGGGGGTCCAGAAAAGAGATTTTTGTTCAGAAGTCACACTCTTTCTGGTTTGCTTTTTTAAAAATCAACAGTAAGATATGGTACTCTGTCATTGTCAAATAAACATAGAGCTTGGAGCTAGAGAGATGGCTCTCTAGCTCCAAGAGTTAAGAGCACTTGCTACTCTTCTAGACTTTTGTTCCCAGCATCCACGTGGCAACTTACAACTGCCTAGATCCCAGTTGTAGGTGACTCAATACCCTCTTCTGACTTACACAGGCTCCCACACTCATATGAACCATGAACATGCAAACACACATGAATGCACACATAGTTTCTTAAAATAAAACTATAAGAGAACGTTTAACTCCTCAACAGTAGAGAATTCTATGGTGTAGCTAAGTTTAATGAGTTATTTTTCTTTTAGTGGCATTATGATTTGTCATGTATGTATATATTAACACTTTGTATGAATCCATTAGCTTTGAATGCTTTGGGAGAAAGAAAGGAAGAAAACATAGCCCCTGGCATCATACACATATTTTAACACATCTGTCTGTCTGTCTGTATATTATTATCTCTCTATCTATGTACCTATCTACCTACTTATCATCACCATGTATTCTTCTTCCCTCTTTTTCTTTCTTCTCCCCATTCCCTGTCCCTTCATGCTTTCATTTGTGTTCCTGGAAGTCCTATAGCCCTAACTCCCTAGTCAAACATCTCCTGAACTACCATGTTACCACAACAGCTTCTGTCAACAGTAGTGACCTCTGGCAGATACATATATCAGTCCTCATTTCAGCTTCATTAAAGCTCAGCAACAATTGACACTTAGTGACCGTCTCTTCCCTGTTAATTTATTATTTCTTTTTAGGCCACTATTTGTCAGTGTCCCTTGACAAACATTGGGTCATCAATCCCTTCTTAACAATTCTAAACCCATATATCCATTTGACTTCTAAACTTTTTTCCCCTGTGAATCTTTGATGCACCAGAAAATCAGTGAGAATGTAAGTGAAGGCATGTTTCACATAGCAAGCTTCTCCTCTCCCTCCCCTCTCTATGTTAGCTAGTTCCCAGTGATGACCTCCATGAATGATGCCTGTTCTCACCGTATTCAGCCACTTCCCACAGTGAATACTGGACTGGCTCTGTGATCATATTATATAATGGAAATAATGTTGAATAATTTCTAAGTGCATCCCTTAAGAATGCCTGAGAGCATCTCATTTCACACTATGGGGATGCTAGTTGCCTTTTAAGAAGTACAAGCACCTCATTGTATGTGGAAAATTCACTTGGTAAAGGACAGGCTTTGAGACTATATGGAAAAAGAAGCTAAGCAAGTTTCAACGGAATCTAGTTTTTCAGGTTTCCTCTTCTAAGGACCCTGAAATTAGGTATAAGAGTCTCGGACTTCCCTGTCTAGTGTCACAGGTTCCCTGACTAGTGTCCCGTAGCCACAGGTGGCAAGCAGGTTTCCCACCTCAGCCTACTCCTCACCACCTTCGTGTCTTCTGTTCTGCCTCTTTGCACAGCATATGAGCTATTGCACTTCTGTTTTTTCTCCCATTTTTCCACCACATATTTGCTCATCATAATGGGACCCATCAGCCCTGCACTACAAGTCAGGTGGCACACACCTTTAATCCCACACTTGGGAGGCAGAGGTGATGTAGGAGAATCTTCTATCTATCTGTTGCTTTCATTGGTTATTAATAAAGAAAACTGCTTGGTCTGATAGATCAGAACATAGGTAGGCAGGGAAGACAGAACAAAATTGTGGGAGAAAGAAAGCAGAGTCAGGCAGATGCCATGAAGCTCCAGCCCAAGATGGACGTAGGTTAGAATCTTCCCAGTAAGCAACCACCCCATCGTGCTACACACATTAATAAAAATGGGTTAATCAAGATGTGAGAGTTAGCCAGTAAGAGGCTAGAGCTAATGGGTCAGGCAGTGTTTAAATCAATACAATTTGTGTGTTGTTATTTAGGGTGTAAAGCTAGCCATGTGGGAACCGGGCAGGACGAAAAGCAGGCCTACTCGCCTCATCACTACACAGAGGCAGGTAGGTCTCAGTGTGTTCAAGGCCAGACTGGTCTATAGAGTGAGTACCAGGACAGTCAGGACACAGAGAAACCCTGTCTCAAAGACAAAACAAAGAAACAAAACAAAACAAAACAAAACAAAAAAAAAAACAGAAATAAAATAAAAATAAAATGGTGGGTGTTTTTAAGCCATTATCTACTCATAATTTTACCAGTCCTGAGCTCCCAATGTCCCAAGGAGGAGCAGAAGGAGGGAAAATATGAGCAAAGAAGTCAGGACCACGAGGGGTGCACCCACCCATGGAGACAGTGGGGCTGATCTATTGGGAGCTCACCAAGGCCAGCTGGACTGCGACTGAAAAAGCATGGGATAAAACCGGACTCTCTGAATATGGCGGACAATGAGGGCTGCNAGCTAAGGACAATGGCACTGGGTTTTGATCCTACTTCATGTTCTGGCTTTGTGGGAGCCTAGCCAGTTTGGATGTTCACCTTCCTAGACCAGGATGGAGCGGGGAGGACTTTGGACTTTCCACAGGGCAGGGAACCCTGACTGCCCTTCAGACTGGAGAGGGAGGGGGAGAGGAGTGGGGGGAGGGGGAGAGGAGAGGGAGGGGGGAAGGGAGACGGGGAGGGAAATGGGAGGCGGGGAGGAGGCGGAAATTTTTTTTCAATAAAAAATTATATTAAAAAAAATTTTACCAGTCCTCCCCACTGTTACCCATACAAATATAATGTTTTCTAAAATTTCCCCATTTGTTTAAGAAAATATCTGTCACATGCTGTTGTCTAATTGTGTTTGTCTGTCTTCATTTCTATTGCTGCAATGAAGCACCAGCCATGACCAAAAAGAAAGTTGGGGAGGAAAGGGTTTATTTGACGTAAACTTCTGCATTGCTGTTCATCATTAAAGGAAGTCAGGATACAAACTCAAACAGGGCAGAATCCCAGAGGCAGGAGCTGCTGCAGAGGCCATGGAGGAGAGCTGCTTACTGGCTTACTTCTTCTAGCTTTCTCAGTCCACCATCTTATAGAACCTAGGACCAGCAGAGCAGCCCAGAGATGGCACCACCACCATGGGCTGAGCCCTCCCCCAAATGAATGAAGATGAAATGTATGCCCTGGAAATGCTGAAGCATGTATGGGCAGCCCATATATGGTGGTTCTGTTGAACTTGTTCATATTGGTTTTCATGGTCTAAGTTGATGAGGACAACTGATCAGGTCTCTTCCTCAATGAGCCCTCCCCCACTGATCACTAATTGAGAAAATGCTTTACAGATGGATCTCAAGGAGGCATTTCCTTGAGAAGAAACTGAGGCTCCTGCCTCTGATGACTTTATAGCTTGTGTCCAGTTGTCACACAGAACCAACTATTACAATATTCTAGTGAATGAGATTGTGCCTTACGAAAGAGGTGCAAGGGAGGTGTTTCTTTCTTCAACTACACCAGGGTGCAGCACGAGGTCCTATTTATGAGGAATGAACCCATGCCAGACACAGAATCTCTTTTAAATTACAATTTAATTCTATTTCTCCCTCCCCTTTCCTCCACTTTGATGTCTTTGTCTTTAACTTCCTGACCTCTAAAACTTTAAGCAATGAATGTATATTGTTTATAAATTACTCAAAGTATTTATTACAGCATCATGATTAATTAGGCCCTTACTAGGGCCTTCTCACCATATTATCATCATATTCTACATATTTTTGCTCCTATCATGGAATTTCACTGTGATATAGGCCTGCCTAAAGCCATCCTTCCTGCAATTATCTCCTCATAGAGTCACATGAAATTTTAGGATTCAACTACATTATTATAAACTGCCATCGGCCACAGATGTTTCTGTCATTTACATGGATTACGTAGATATCTAGGACATCAAATCTTTTCACATATGGTGTTGTAATTTAATTTGAATTTGAAATATATATTCTCATTAGAGGATTAAGTGTTACATTGTGATTTTCCCATGAGTCTCGTGTGCTCTGGTGTCTATATGCATTCCCATTTCCTCCGTTCTGGTGACTCCAGATGGACTGGGTAATTGTCCATGCTGCACTATTCAAAATTATATAGCTATTTCACTACGTATGGTGTTGAAGGGATATATTTATTTTCATTATTATTAGTTATATATATATTATGCAATTATACTCTGATAATATTCACCTTCATCACCCGCTCATCTCCCACTTCCTCTGATCGCACTGTTCCTGACAAGTCTGCCTTCTAACTTTGTTCCTTTTCTGTGTGTGTGCAGGTGATGAGGACTAGAACAGCCACACCATATGCAGAAGCCGGAGTATCCAAGCACTCCTCGATATCCTCCTGCTCTTACAATCCTTCCTCTTTTTCTGTCATGATGTCCCCAAAGCTTTGGAGATAGCAACATTGAAGACCTGTTGAGGGCTGAGAGCTAAGAGTCATGTCCTTTCAACACATTAAGCAAGTATGATTCTCTGCGTATGCCATCCTCCACTATAGAAAGAAACTGTTCTGGCTGAGGCTGAAAGCAGCACTAATTGATGGATAGAAACAAATATTTAGAAGAGAATTTGACTACATGTCAGAGACACATCGCTAATTCTCCCTTCAACCCTTGGGCCCTGCAGTGCATGCCAATTGCTTCTGATTGATTTCCTATTGATATTATACCTAATTTTCACTTGCATAGTAGCTTAAAATCTATGCATTTATTATCTTTCATTTCTAGAGTTCAGTAGTCATCCTGACATGCCCTTGCGACTCCAGATTCAGCATAGAGACTTGCCAGATGTCTCATAAAAAATCTTGTTCCAAAATAGGAGAGATTTTAATACATGCTTTCCAGTCCATCTCCTTTGCTTAACAACAGCCACTCTGAAATCAGTTCTCTTTTCTGTTGTGCCTACATTCCCTATGAATGCTATAAGACCATAATATTTTCAGACGGCAACATGAAGGTGGCACAGAATCAATTGGACTTTGCATATGTCTTACACCACTTTAAGCAACTCTGCTCACTACCATGTAGATATATTGAGACAGGTGTGCATAAGGGCTATAATGAAAATTTTCATTAAAGGAAAAGACAATCCTTTGTGAAAGTTAACTGTCATCAAAGTATAAAGGAGATAAGATGTAGCACAGATAATAAAAATCCAGAGACAGATATTTGGGTTCAACCTGAACATCAGAAAAGCAAAGCAGCCAACCACTAGAGAGACTTTTTACCTCTACTAAATCTTCAGACGGAAGGGGCGAGATCCTGATTCCGTGAATCCTCAGACTCCGCACTCCAGTGAGTTCCTGTCTTTTCCCCTTTATATTCCTCTCTCTGCCCTGTCATATCCCTCCTGTCTCCACCTCCCTAGTGCTGGGATTAAAGGAGTGTGACTCCCAAACACTGGAATTAAAAGTGTGAGCTACCACCACTAGATCTGTTTCTGGATCAACCTTGTGTAGCCCAGGGTAGCCTTGAACTCACAGAAATTCCTCTGCCTCTGTCTCCCGAGTCCTGAGACTAAAGGTGTGTGCCATTACTCCCAGGCTTGGATGGCTGACTAGTGTGGCTGTTTTACCCTCTGATCTTCAGGCAAACTTTATTTATTAAAACACAAATAATATACCATTGTAATAAGACGTAGAATTTAAAGTCATTTCAGAGCAGAATACCCAAGTGGCCTGGGAAACACATTGAAAACTTCAAGTGTCATGAACCTAGAGTTTATAAAAGGAGGAGAGATTAGAGGTTAGAAATGTCCAGGAACATTGATGTTTTCTAGCATGTGTAAACTACATATTATAGAAACCTCAGGTGGATGGCCAACAATATGTGTCAATGTTATAAAGCAAATAAAAAAAGTGATTTCTTCTTAGAGTAGTTTGATGAAAAGTGAGAACCAATTTAAATTTTCCACTTCTTTCTTTGTGTCTTCTGCCTTTCTGGTCTATGGTCTGTGGCCTCTGTGCGATGCTTGTGGGTATGTGTATCTGATCTGCCCCTATTGCCTGTTCCTAACAGGGGAATGTATGTATTGAACAATACAGAAAATATGGTATGTGGAAGAAATGAAGGATAACTTTGCATAGATATTTATTCCGGCTAACCCCGGTACATCACCCTTAGGCTTTTAACAGTCTTTCTAATAAACAGCCATTTGTGCTGGATTGGGAACTAGAAGATGAATTCACATTCATATATCCTACTCAGAAATTCCTTAAATCCACAGTCACACACACACACACACACACACACACACACACACACACACACACAAAAAAAAAAAAAAAAAAAAAACCTCAAATGTTTAAGCCTTACTTTGCCTGTCACAGGTTGTTTATGGCCTGGCCTCAGGCAAGGAAAAAAGCAAACACCACAAGAAATCTTTAACAGATTTTTACAAGGGAAGTAGTTACTTCGCTGATTGCAAGTGACCCAGAATAGCATTCAGTACAGGTTCAACCTACAGCCACATGGCTTCCAACATTTGTGGGATATTTGCTTTGCTTAAGGTTACCTTTAACCTATTTGCTATTTTTAGCAAATGATTACACACACATACATATCCACAAATACATTATTCTGGATAAGAGGCTTGAAAGAGTACATAATTTAAGGTTGAAAGCTTTGCATTGGGGTAAGTTGTAAAAAAAAAAAAAAAAAAAAAAAAAAAAAAAAACAAACAACCTAAGACATAGTAGGATTGGTTACATTGTTTCCTTAAAGGCAAGTTAAACTTAAACAGGCTGAGTACACAGTAGGATTACACGTTAAGTTGATGAACTATATGTCTTAAGTTATCTCAAGGTATATTATTAACTTGCTTGCAAGGTCTGCCAAAAGTTCAGTCTCTTCGAATGCAATGGATATTCCCAGAAAAAGGATCACAATACAGCACCACTTGTACGAATTTAATTCCTCTGCTTGATCTCCCACAGAGCCCTTCTCTCTCTTCTCTCCTCTTTGGTTGCTCACGTCACTTTCCCAGAGAAGATAAATGAGTGCGCAGGCCAGGCCTTCCAGTCTCTATTCCTTTTCACAGGCGCTATTCCAAATGATTCAGCCAGCAGCCCCAGGCACATGAAAATGCAAACCCCTGGCCCTGTTTTCTGAAGCTACCCAGCCTCTAAGTCCAGTTTTGAAACACTCCTTCATTAATTAAACATGGCCTCAATTGATAGATCCATGATTTTTTATTTTATTAGAAATGGTAAGAGTCACGGAGCTTGACATAGCTAAAGCATGCGCAGACTGGGCACGGGCGTTCACTCTACATACATCATTGAGTGTTCACTGTGCCACAGGTGCTGTTAAAGACTCTTACATGGTTTTTTCTGGGTTGAACAGTTATAACATTGAACAAAACCAAAAAAACTACAATGTTCGACATCATGTTAGGATGTACTACATTGTAAAAAAAAAAAACATATTGGAAGACAGAGAAGGAAAGAATGGAAGATGCATCATTAAGTACAGGAATAAATTTCTAGAAGCCAAATAAGACAAATAAGCTGTATAGTTTTCACGGAGTTGGGTGTGGGGACCTTCCTGGCAGAAGTAACGGAGGAGAGATACATATAACCCTTAGCTACAAATTGAGGAGCCGTGACTCTGGGAGCAGGGAGGGTACCCAGTGAACAAGGGGGAAGTAGTGGGATGTGAAGTAGAGTAATCCTATAGGACTTTGTGAGCCAAGGTGAGGGAGTCTGGTATTTACTGTAACTGTTGGCTATTTTTTTTTTTAAAGCCAGTGGAGATTTGCCTGCTATCTCTGCCTGCTAAGAATCTTGGTGGACACTGGGATAAAATATGACAATCTTTGAAAAAAAAAAGGATTGATCTGATTAAGCAAAAGGAAAACATCATCTCGGACCTTGGATGTCTGATGAGAGCTTTGAGTACCATAGTGAAGAAAAGCAAAAAGACTCTTAGAGGAATTTTACAGTAGTTTTCTCCTGTTTGCACACATTACTCATAGGGTTCGAAGTTTCAATAGTCTCAGTTTGAATAACTTCCTATTGTGTCTGGATTCTTAATTCTAGTAGCAAGATCTACAGACTTTTGACTCCATGGGTTCAAGTAGCAAGATACATACCTTGCAATTTTTCTTCTAAAACAATTGTTTAAACATTTAAATACAAGAAAACTCTGTATCTAATATAAAATACCCTAGGCCTTAAATGTTCATCCGAGTTCATTTTCAAGAATATATCTTTATGCCTTCCCAGGGTAGGAACTGGGTATCTCTGTCTCTGATTCTACACAGATACAAGGTCACAAGACCCACAAAGACACCATAGAATTGCCACAAAGCCCCTGGGATTTATAAGTCACCAACTAGGTGATAGGACCCTTTGGACAAGGAGAATTCTCTGAACGATTAATAATGATTGTGAGCCACTACCATTTTGTTTTTCTGAAGTTGGGGTTCTTCTTAAGGTTAGTGTCCTATGAGCTGTCTGCTGAATTTATAGACAGCAAGTTCTACATTGCTTTCTGTCATCTATGCAAAAAGAAATAGGTAGAAATATGTAGACTCATTCTTGTGTAGAAACCTAAATATAGGGAAAAAACATTCAATAGATTTAACTCTTTGAAAAATGCACCCAAACTTCCTACTATTTCACATTCAAATATTTTGAGACATAACTCTGAAAGGAAAAGTATCAGTTCAGGACCCCCAAGACCAAGTTCTCAACACAAAGAAGATTTAGTCATCCTAGAAGGATGGAGGACAGGGAATAAGGGACAAAACACAGGAGATAGAGGATGAGGGAGAAGAGGAAGGGAACAAGGGAGAGGGCGAAGGGGTATTTGTCCCAGAAGGACAAATGACTTCCTCTGGAGAGAGGGGAGACAGACATGGCACATAGGAGATGATAGTTTATAAAGGTAGAAGGGGGAAAACCTCCTGTTAGGATGAGGTGTTTAATTTTAGTTGGACATGCTAATTAGGTGAGCCAAATGGGGTTTTTGATTGTTGGACTTTAATTCCTTGATAACTGAACCTTGGAGTCAGCCTCAGGAGGAGGAAGTAGCCAAATACAGGAATAGACCTTCTTGACTAGCTTAAGGGTTGTGGTGGTCAAGATGAATTCTTCACAACAATAGAAATCCTAACTAAGACATATACAAATGTTTATGGATGTCCCCTTAGTAGATAGTAGGATCTCTCAATGGAATGCTGCAAATAGATTTGAACCCCATCTCATTACTGTAATTTCGAAAGCAAGTAACAAAGAATGATTTAATAGAATAGTGGTATGATTATCATGTGACATCTATTTTTATAGCAGAAATGATGTAATCCAATATTTTAAAATTATAGGTTAATAGAAATGTAGAGAAATGGATGAAAACAAGAAGGGCTATAGTAATGCTTGTTTGGTACTAAGTGATAAGAACAAAGGCTTTTAGTTTGTCTGTGTGTGTGTGCCATGTGTGTGATTGCCAAGGAGGGCAGAAAAGTGCATCAAATCTCCTTGAGCCAGAATTCCAGGTAGTTTTCAGCTACCTTAAAAGAGTGCTGGGCTCCAAACTCAGGTTCTCTGGAAGAGCAGCAATATCCCTTAATCACTGAGATATCTCTTCAGACACTCCTTTAAAAATTTTATTAGGCCAGGTGCTGGTTATTCACACCTTTAATCTCAGCACTCAGGAGGAAGAGGCAGGTGAATCTCTTTGAGTTCTGGGCCAGCCAGGTCTATAGAGTGAGTTCCAGAGGAAACAGGACTGTTATACAGAGAAATGCTGTCTCAATGGCAATCTCATATTGTGTGATATTATGTTAATAGACTGTTTAATATATATGTAATGACATGGTTCTAAAGAATAGAACAGCTAATAAAGAAAGTAATTGAATAATTTTTTCTATGTTCTTTATTTTCTGAACATCATATGTTTTAAGTCTCTGAAAAAACCATACTGTTCTCCAATTATATAGGAAGATAAAATTGATAAATAAAGGGGGGAAAGTTTGCTTAATCTTAGATTAAGTGATATGAAAAGTTATTTCATGGGAAGATGTAAGCAATATCTGGTTCACCTTTATAAGGTTCTAATTACAAACCCAAGTATGATTCCACAAAGCCTCCCCTTGAGGAACCAGTGAATTTGTTGAGCTTGCTTACGAGCATTGAGGGCTTGTCAATAGGAGCATGGAAGAGCAAGAACAATCACACTAGAAAGTCTTCATTAGTATAGATGGTGACATAGCTACATAGATGGAACTCTATTTGGTTAACCTTTCCTATCCTGTATACTCTAACACCCCTAAAATCCCAAGAACCCTTTTTCTACTTTCTACTTCCCATGTAGATTAGATCTATGTAAGTCTCTCTTAGTGTCCTCATTGTTGTCTAGGTTCTCTGGGATTGTGGTTTGTAGGCTGGCTTTCTTTGCTTTGTGTTTAAAAAACACCTATGAGTGAGTGCATGTGATAAGTGTCTTTCTGGGTCTGGGTTACCTGACTCAAAATGATTTTTCTAGCTCCGTCCATTTTCCTGCAGAATTGAAGATGTTTTTATTTTTTGTGCTGTGCAGTACTCCATTGTGTAAATGTACCACATTTTCCTCATTGATTCTTCAGTCAAGGGGTATTTAGGTAGTTTCCAGGTTCTGGCTATGACAGATAATACGGCTATGAACATAGTTATGAACATCTCCTTGTAGCACGATTGAGCAACCTTTGGATATATACCCAAAAGTGGTATTGCTGGGTCTTGAGGAAGGTTGTTTCCTAATTTTCTGAGAAATCACCACATTGACACTCAAAGAAGCTATACCAGTTTGCATCCCCACCAGCAATGCAAAAGTGTTCCCTTTTCTCCACAACCTCTCCAGCATAAGTTGTCATCAGTGTTTTTGACCTTGGCCATTCTTTCAGGTGAAAGGTGGAATATCGGAGTTGTTTTGATTTGCATTTCTCTGATGACTAAGGATATTGGATATTTCCTTAAGTGTCTTTCAGCCATTTTAGATTTTTCTGTTGGGAATTCTCTGTTTAAGTCTGTACTCTTTTTTTAACGGATTATGTGGTCTTTTGGTGTCCAATTTCTTGAATTCTTTGTATATATTGGAGATCAGCCCTCTGTCTGAGATGGGGTTAGTGAAGATCTTTTCCCATTCATTGTCTTGTTGACCATGTCCTTTGCTTTACAGAAGCTTTTCAGTTTCAGGAGGTTTTATTTATCAATTGTTTTTCTCAATGTCTGTGCTACTGGGGTTATATTTAGGAAGTGGTTCCCTGTGGCAGTGTGTTCAAGTGTACTTCCCACTTTCTCTTCTATGAGATTCAGTGTGGCTGGCTTTATGTTGAGGTCTTTGATCCATTTGGACTTGAGTTTTGTGTGTGGTGATAGATACGGGTCTATTTCCATTCTTCTACATGAATATGAATTCTTTCAGTCTGTTGATATGGTAAGTTTTTCTCTTCAATTACGGCTTATAGTTTTGCTGGGTAAAGTTGTCTGAGTTGACACCTGTAGTCTTTTAGAGCTTGGAATACACCATTACCAGATCATCTGGCTTTAAAAGTTTTCACTGAGAAGTTATTCTGATGGGGTTGCCTTCATGGTTTTTCTAGGAGGAAAAAGAAAAAGAGGCATCCCATAGTTTAAAGTGAGCTAAGAAATTATGGGGGAAACAGTAAAAGGATGTCCTGGAGAATATTTAGAATAACCATGGAAATGAAACTCTGGACATATTTGTGAGGGTTTTTTTGATTATGGTTAATTGAACTGAAAAAACCCACCTTAAATATAGGTGGTGCTATTCTGTGGACTGGTGTTCCAGACTGAATAAAAAAGAAAGAAAGAAAGAAAAAGAGCTGAGCAAAGCATTCATCTCTGTTTCCTGACTGCAGATGTAATATGTTCAGCTACCTCAGGTTCCTGATTCCACAACAAACATGATGGACTCTACCCCCTGTGAGCCGAAAAAAAACCCTGCTTTCCTTAAGTTGCTTTTGTTGGGCACTTTAATATATCAAAAGACACTAAAATAACCTATCGTGTTTCCCTTTAAATATGCAATATATTTATATGGAAATAAATTATTCTCCAAAAACCACAACAACAAAAAGAGCACAGGAAGGGGGAAGTAGTGTAGAGATACAGACAGAATTGGAGAAGAGAGGCTGATAGGCAGATTTATTCTAAGCATGTTATATGAATTATGAAATTCTCAAACAACAAAAAAAATGTTATTTTAAAAAAGAAAGCAAGTAAAAACAACTGCCGCTAAGGATGTGGGGAAAGAGGAACCCTTCCTTACATTACTGGTGGTGTGTAAACTGATGTGGCCACTATAGAGGTTATTAAGTAGATTAAAAGGAAAGTAAAACTTCTGTTTGACCCAGCTATAGCAATGGTATATGACCAAGGGACTCGGAGTTGTGTCAAATAGATGCTTGCACATCCATGCTTATTTCTGCTTAGTCATAATAGCAAGGCAACAGAATCAGCCTAGATGTCCATCAACAGATAAATGAGCCAAGGAAATATACTACAAGTATACAATTATTTTTATAGCAATAAACAAAAGTCAAATCAAGACATTTGTGGGAAAATGTATTAAACTCAAAATTCATAAGTGAAGTAAATTAGATTCAGAAAGCTGAATGACACATCTTTTCTCACTCAGATCCTAAATTTTAATTTTTTATATAAGTTTATGTGTGTGTGTGTGTGTGTGTGTGTGTGTGTGTGTGTGTGTAGGTCATGAAACTAGAGACTATGGGAAGGGAATAAGGGATCTTAAGTGAGAGGGGAATGCTTTTATCAAAGCAGAAGGAGCTGCCAGTGCAAGGAAGCTAGGAAGAGAGGGCTAGAAGATGAGCAGGGAAGGGGAAAGAACATGATGTATTGATAACTTTGTAAGCTAATTTAACAGCTTCATAAAATGTCCAAGTTTCTATGGAAACATAGCATATGAAAGAGTGACAAAGTATGACAGTTGTGGATATAGCTCAATTTGGTACATTATTATATATGAGGCACGGGGTTCAGTCACCAGCACCTTATGAAATGGAAATGCTGCGCACGCCTGTAATCCCAGAACTCGGTAGGTAGAGGCAGGAGAATCAAAAAGTCAAAGTCCTCCTCTTCAACACAGCAAGTTCAAGAACATAATGAAACATGGAATACATGAAACTCTGCCTCACAAAATAAATTTAAGGAGACTGGAGCGATGGTTCAGCACTTAAGAGTACCTGCTGGTCTTGTAAAGGATCCAGATTAGGTTCTCAGAACCCACATGATGCCAGGGCCCACAGATGTGAGTCCTGTTCCATCTTGACTAAAGGTCAGAAAGTCTGAGGTTATTCTTCCTTTCTCAAAGTTGTTGACAACAGGTGTGGCGACAAACAAGAGATTCTGACTGAGGATGTGCCCAATTAGTTTTTCGAGTAGAGAGATGGATCTGCTCCACCTTGACCAAAGGTCAGAAAATTCAAATCTATTCTTGCTCCTTCAAAGAGATTGGCAGGAAGGTCGCAGGAGTGGTTGCCTGCAGGATCCTTGGTTTATTCCTTATATCAAGTTAATGAGGTCTGTTGTCTCCCCTGCTTCCCTTTGGGAGTGAAGTATATAAGCATGTAGAAAATAAACGCTGGCCACTTCAGTACTGACTGAATTTTCCTCCTCAGGCTGTTCTGTCTTTTCTTTCTCTCATATCTCTGTTCCTTTTGTTTAATAATTCTAATTCTCACACTCCTACCCTGGGATATGCAAATTCCATCAAGGCTGGACCCCTGACAGATGTCACCCCAACATGTGGCTAACAACAGCATGGTGGCTCACAAACACTTGTAACTCTCTTTTGAATGTTGCTGGCCCCAGGCATACACACGGTATACAGACTTACATGTAGGCAAAACACTCATACATTTATTGTTTGTCTGTTTAAGGGGGTGTGGCATTTTACTGAGAGTTCTATATCTGGAAAAGCAGGCAGCAGGAAGACAGAGTGACAGAGGGCCTCACTTGGGCTTCTGAAACCTCAAAACCCATTACCCCCAAGTGGCACACCTACGCCAACAAGGTCACATATACTCCAACGAGTATGCACTTCCTAATCTTTCTCAAGGAGTGCCACTCCGTGATGACTAAGCATTCAAACATATGAGCCTATGGTGGAGGGGCATTCTGATTCAAACCATCACAGGAGTTCATGAGAAATAGCAATAAATTGAATCCAGTTACTCTTTACGAGAACAGATCATTCAATACCCATTTACTGATTTTTTTATTCATGGTGGCACATGGAATGAACCATATATTTGGTTCTTGTGAAATAAGAGCTATCATAATACAGGTTGTTAAATGGAAATTGTGGTAATTTGAATGTGATTGGCACTCATAAGCTCATAGGGAGTTGCACTATTAGGATGTGTGACTTTGTTGGAGTAGGTATGGCCTTGTTGGAGGAAGTGTGTCACCATTGGAGTGGGCTTTGAGATCTCATATATGCCCAAGCCATGTCCAGTGATACAGTTCACTTTCTCGTCTTCCTATCAAGATGTATACAGCACCATGCCTGTCTGCGTGCTGCTGTGCTCTCCGCCACGATGATAGTGGACTGAAACTCTACATAAGCCACCTCCTCAAATATTTTCCTTTATAAGAGTTGCCATGGTCGTGATGTCTCTTCACAGCAATAGAAACCCTGACTATGACAGAAATCCTGAAAGAGTTCCACCCTCTGCTGCTGTCAAAGATTGTAAGTGTAGAACAACTTCTGCTAGCTACTAAAGATTTTAAATGCACAGGGTGGTGATACTCTCACATCTTTGTTTAAACTAGATAGATCTTGATGAATGCATTAACATGGTGCATACTGAAGCTAGCAGTAGTCCTGATCAAGAAAATAAATGTATTGACTCCCAGCTGAGAAGTCTAATCTAAAGGTAGGGGCATTCTTGCTATGTCATACCATGGTGGAGAGCATCACATGGTGAGAGTAAATGTGAGAGACACTGAATAGTTAAACCAAAAACAATCATACCTGAAACAAGAGTCATTTTCTGACATAAAGGGAAATAGCTACTATGGGTAAGAGTAGAAAGGAAATAAATCAGCGTAAGAGTAGCGACTGGTATTGGGCTGATGGGGAACAGTAGTAATAACCATGGTATAGAGCTGAGATACCCTGGCTAAAGGTAGAATGGAGAGAGAAGCAAAGAAATGCAGTGGGACGGAAATTGATAATGGGGGAGGGTAGAGAAAAAGAAAAGAGATACAGTATTAACTGTGATTAAATATGCAGTATTAAATATATGTGAGTATAAATAAGGGAGGAATTGCCATTGGGTAGTAAATAAAAGAGGAATAAACATTAAGAGGAGAGAGCTGCATTTAAACGCAGTCTGGTCTGTTTACTGCTTTCTATCTGGAGTTTCTAGGCATTCCTTTCCTGGATCTGCAGAACCTGTATGGCATTCTTCAGATGGCCTGAAGGCAAATGGTGGAAGTGCTGCTCTTGCCTCTAAGCCTTCCTCTGGGAGACAGATCCTGGTCAAGGCACCAGGGAGTTCTTCACAATTTGAGACTCAGATGTTCTTTCCTCCAGGCTCTTCTTAAGGAGTCAGATTGTGAATACTGGCCTGCCTCTATGCGCTCCTTCTTGAAGTTTGGTGCATGTCTTGCAACCCACATCTACAGTCTCCTGCATGTGGACTGGCTTTGGCCAGGGTTTTGTTCCTGAGTGAGGCGCTGCTGTGTTTCAACACTCCCCTCTATAATCTAGTACTGTTGTGCTGGCCAAGTTTGAGCATTTAGTCCTGTGGCAGGTCTGCAAATCACAGAGCGTCATGACCTGACAACATAAAATTACCTTTTAACAATTGACATTCTAGGGCTGCTCTAGTCAAGTGAGTGGTGCATCTGCTAATGCTGCCACCATGGACTTCCTGTTCATTTTCCTTTTCCTACTTTTTAAAATGTTTGTCATTGAGGGTCAAGACAGATGGCGAAGGAGAAAAGCTCCAGCGGATGACTCAGATTCAGTTCCTAGATACAACTTGGGACAGTTTCCATAGTCATCTAACTCCAGCCCCAGGGTATCCATGTATCCACTACCCTCTTCTGGCCTCTGTGAGCAATGGCACTCATACTTACACACACACACACAGAGAGAGAGAGAGAGAGAGAGAGAGAGAGAGAGAGAGAGAGAGAGAGAGAGAGAGAATTTTATTTCCTTTTAGGAAAACAGATTTTATTTTTTCTCACATAATACATCCTGATTGTGTTTTCCCCTCCACCTACTCTTCCCATTACCTCCTCCCCTTCCATCCAGATCCACCAAGTTGCTGACTCAGAGCCTAGAAGAAGGAATCACAGTCTTACTTATGCACTGACCCTCTAACCCCATCACCAACGAGACTCAGTCATCACTGCTGTCATTCTCATCACATTCTGACTCCAGGTTCCTTATGCTCTGGGTGACTTACAACATGGTTTTCTTACTGTTCCTGAACATGGAGCCTGGTGTCTGCATGCAACCATGGCTTTGCCTCTGCTTATTAAGAGAAGTGCCCCAAAGCAGGTGTCGTGTGGTTTGTAAGACAGGTTTCTAGCCCACTTCTTTGCTCTCCCCTCGGTCTCAAGGTTTTTTGCTGCCACCTTGTGACTTCAGCTGCTAATAACTTCTGACCTTTATGCCACTGCGATAGAAAGAATTCTGGACATGTTTCTGCCACAGAGGTAAAGGCCGGATTTTTTTTTTTTTTTTTGTAAGATTAGGCGGAGGGGAGGGGCTTTTCACAATACCTGGTGTGGCGCATGAATGACTGGAGATTAACTGGAGGATCCAGCATTTTCCCAGTACTTAACAAAGCCGCTGTTCTTTACAGTGGAAATAGAAGAAGCTACTTTGAACATGAGTTGCATGTAATTCTCTTTTGGCCATTTCAGCATAAACATTAATCAGTTTCATTTCAGCTTCCATGTTGATTGAGGTGCCCTTAAGAGGCCTTGTCATCTTCTGAAGTTGTGTGTCAGGATATGAAGCCCCCGGGACGGTGTGCAGTCTGATGTCCTTAGATCCAGGGTGTGCTTCGGTAAAGCTGGAAGTCTGCTTCTGGAGTTGTAGACCTGGGATCCCTAGAAATGGCCTGGCCTCCGGTAAAGTAGAAGTGTTCTTCCAAAGTGGTACACGAGGATATGTCCCCCCGCCCACCGGGAGATGTAGTCTGGGGTTGTTGGGCAGGCTTAAAGGGCTTTTGTGGGCAGTGTCTTATCTGTTGTTCCTAGGACCAGCCTGGCCTCCTGTAAGTCAGCTAGGGCTATGGGGCCCTAGTATGGAGTCCAGGGGAGGGGGCACAGTCTGGAGTTATTGGGCAGGTTTTAAAGACTGTGGGTGGTGTCTTACCTGGGGTTCCTAGATCCTGGCTGGCTTCTGGTAAAGGCAAAGACTTCTTCCAAAATGGATACTGGCTGTAAAATAAAGGGTAATGATGGGTCCACAGACCCAGAAAGACTAGGTAACAAGGAGGGTTCATGGGGGGGAACCCAGATCTGCCTGGAAATGGGAAATACAAGAGATTTTGTGCGTAGACTGAAGGCAGGTGAGGATGGGAACATGAATGATCAGGTTGGGGGGAGGGAGAGAGTACTGCAAGAGACTACTGGAGAGGGGGTTCATTTCAGGCTCAGGTAAAAACCTAGCACAAGGGAATCTCCCAGGAATCTTCCAGGAAGATTCCAGCTAAGATGCCTAGCAATAGCAGATGCCTAGCCTGAACTGGCCGTCTCCTGTATCTAGACTGGTGCCTACCCCAATTGTCATCAGAGATGCTTCATCCAGCAACTGGTGGAAACAGATGCAGAGACCCACAGCCAAACATTAGGTGGAGTTCAGGAAATCCTACAGAAGAGGGGAAGAAAGGATTGTAGGAACCAGAGGAGTCAAGACACCCGAAGATAACTAACAGAATCAACTAACCTGGGCTCCTAGGGGCTCAAAGAGACTGAACTGACAACTGCAGAGTCTGCATGAGACTGACCTAGACCCTCTGCATGTATGTTACAGTTGTGTAGCTTGGGTGGGACAGTGGGAGCAAGAGTTGTCTTTGAATATTTTACTGACTGTTGAGACCCTACTCCCCATATTGGATCACTTTGCCCAGCCTTAATACAGGAGTGGTGCATCTTCTTACTGCAACTTGATATGCCATGTTTTGTTGATATCCATGGAGGCCTTCCTTTCTGAATAGAAACAGAGGAGGAGTGGATGGGGACGGTGGTAGCATCGGAGGTGGGTGGAGGGGTTAGAATGAGAGGAGGGGGGGGAAACATAGCTAGGATGCTAAATGAATGAATGAATAAATAAATAAATAAATAAATAAATAAATAAATAAATAAATTTTAAAAAGAGGCCTTGTCACCTAGCTTTATTCTTACCTGTGAGAATATTTCTAGGTTCCTGTGATGTGTCTTGATCAGGGTTCACTCAAAAGTAAGCTATAGTAAAAAAAAAAAAAAGAAATATTGGACATTCTATTTGAAGGATGGCGAAATATGACTGTAAGATGTAAGAGGTTTTTCAAACACTAGAAAAAATAAAATAAAAAGATGTAAGAGGTTCTAAGTTCCACACCTTGAATAGGTATTATGCTAGTGGAAAGAATTAACTGTACCTGTGAACGAAACAGAGACCACTTGAAAAAAAGGAGAGCCCAAGTGTGGACACAACCTATGGAGCGGTATGATGCCTAGAAGCTTCCATATAAAATGTATGTGGAAAGCAAGGGTGAGGTGTAAGCAAATTGGCAAGAGCAGGAGAATGATTGTGAGTGACTGGGCTCCAGCTCAGTAGGAAAGTATGAATACACAGCAGTTTGAGTGCCTAGGTGTAGAAGCTAACTCGATTTGCAAAATAACCAGGCTAGCTTAAAGGATAAACAATTTTTTATTTATTATAAAGGGAAACTCACACAACAAAAAATGAAAAGTCCAAGTTTCGCTGTGTCCCACAGAAATCACCCAGAAAGAGCACACCCGCGCAAAGCATATGTTTTTCCCTGGGTCCCAGCAAAGCCACGCCCTAACTAAGACCCACCTCTTAAAGATAATTGGTTAACAAGGTTTCCCATCACCTAGGTTCCATATCCAGCACCTGAAAAGTCAAAGATGATGATTGTGAGATATATTGTGAGTTCCAGAAGGCAAGTATGTTTGGCAGGGCTTGAAAACCACAAACAAAACAGGTACTGGCAGCCAGAAGTCTATGAAAAGACCGTGACAGCGGTCTCCATCTGAGGGAACCTTCCCACTGTAACAGTGGGACGGGAACCACAAAGGAATGAACCCAAAGAAGTAAAACTTTCCCTAGGACATCCTCTGTTGGGGATGACAATAGCTTGGAGCCCTGGTTCCTGGAGTGTAGCTGGAAGACTTTTCTCTGTCCCATCCAGTCACACGAGACTGATTTCCCTCCCACCCGCTGGTTCCTGCATCCCCTTATAAATAATCACTCAGAGACTCAGTATTAATTACATTACTTGTGGTTATTGTGAAGGGTGATGTTTCTCTGATTTCTTTCTCAGCCCATTTATCATCTGTGTAAAGGAGGGCTACTGATTTTTTTGAGTTAATCTTGTATCCTGCTACATTATTAAAGGTGGTTATGAGCTGTAGATCAAGATCACTTATGTAAACTATCATATCAGCAAATAGTGAGGGTTTGACTTCTTCTTTTCTGATTTGTATCCCCTTGATGTCCTTTTGGTGTCTTATTGCTCTAGCTAGGACCTCAAGAACTATATTGAATAGATATGGAAAGAGTGGACAACCTTGTCTTGTTCCTTCTTTCAGTGGGATTGCTGTGAGTTTCTCTCCATTTGGTTTGATATTGGCTGTTGGCTTCTTGTTTATTACTTTTATTATGTTTATATATCATCCTTGCATCCCTGCTCTCTCCAAAACCTTTATTAGAAAGTGATGTTGTATTTTGTCAAAGGCTTTTTCAGCATCTAATGAGATGATCATGTGGGTTTTTATTCAGTTTGTTTGTATAGTGGATTACATTGACAGATTTTCATATGTTGAACCATCCCTACATCTCTTGGATGAAGCCCGCTTGGTCATGGTGGACGATTTTTTTTTTCTGATGTATTCTTGGATTTGGTTTGCCAATATTTTACTGAGTATTTTTGCATCAATGTTCATGAGTAAGATTGGTCTGTAATTCTCTTGCTTGGTAGTGTCTTTGTGTGGTTTGGGTATCAGGCTTGACTGATGGCTCAGGCTTCTTACTGACTAGCTCTTACATATAAATTAACTTATTTATAATAATCTGTGTATCACCACGTGCCCCGTGGTTTACCGTAATACTCTGGCATCTTGCTCCTCTGGCAGCAGCAGCTGCTGGCATCTCCCTGTCTCCACCTTCTTTCTCCATGTATCTCTGCTTGGGTTTTCTACCTAGCTATATTCTGCCACATCTAGGTCTGTGATCCTACTGCAGTCGGGGTCTGTGTTGGAAGTCAGTGGCCCATGTTGCCACTAAAGGCCACAGGGATGCCCAGTGTCTGGACTGCCACCTGTGGCCATACAGGTGTTGGAGGGTTATGTCTCCATAGGGGCTGTGCCAATATGGGTGGCCTGTGATGCCACCTGGTTCCATGGTGACATCTGGGACAAAGCTGTAGCTGAGATCCATGTCTCGGTTCATGGTCCTACTGCAGCCAGGGTCTGTGTTGGAAATCAGTGGTCCGTTTTGCCACCAAAGGCCGCATGGATGGCCAGGGTCTGGGCTGTAACCTGTGGCATAGTTGGTGTCCTAGATCTGTGCCACAGCTGAAGTCATGCTGGTATGAGAGAGCCTGTGCTGACACCTGGGGCCATGGTATCATCCGGGCCTGAGCTGCTGCCGAGGGCCATGTCTAGGCTCATGCCTAGGTCCATGTCCCTACAGCAACCAGGGTCTGTATTGATGCCCATGGTTTCACTGAAGTCTGTGTGGATGCCTGGGGTCCAGTCAGCTACTTGAGAGCATGTTTGTGTCCAAGAGCCATGCTGTCACTGGGGCCATATTAATCTGGGTGACCTGAGCCTAGGGCCATATCTGGGTCCATGATCCTGCTACAGCTGGGACCTGTATTAATATCTGTGGCCATGTTACTACAATGGGGCATAAGAACCATGCATGATTATATCCAAGGGCCATGTCTGGCTCTGCCCTTCACTAGCCCTGGGAAAGCTGGCGCCAACCCTCACAGGACAACTGGCCCCCTGCCACCGCTCTGCAGATATGGAGGGACTAGGAAATGAGATGGCCCCAATTCTCACCGCAAATGTGGAAGAGCTGGCTCTGTGCCATGCCTGAGTGAGGTGGCCCCAGTGCAAGATCTGATCAGTTCACCTACCACCCAGGCTCACATCCAGGGCCATGGGTTGGCCCACCCTGATATCTACCCCATCTGTGGCCTACTGGAGCTCATGAAGGGACTGCCCTGTGGAACAATACCCGCAGGACCTCTATGACTTGGAGCAGCCACAGGATATCTGAGCGGAGTTTCTATGAGGACCCAGTGATGCTGGTGTACCAGTGACCAGAGGCCTCGATCCAGATCAATGACTCATTGCAATGAACATTTGTTAGTAAACGTAATTGGAAACTAATATGTGAGAGTTAGCCAATAAGAGGCTAGAAATGGGCCAGGCAGTGATTCAATTAATACAATTTCTGTGTGATTATTTTGGGGGCTAAGCTAGCGAGCGGCCGGGACAAACAAGGGGTCCTGCTCCTCATACAACATGGGTCCATGGTCCTGCTGCAGCTAGGATCTGTGATGTCCATGGCCTGTGTTAGCACACGGGTTCATTGGAGCCATGCTGCGCTGAGCCAGGCCCTCCCCTTCACTGGCTCTGGGATAGCTGGCCCGGCCCCTTACTTGATACTGCAGAAGAAGAAATGGTGCTGCCCCTCATGGGAGAGCTGGGTCCAGTACTCAGGAAAGATGGCCCCACCCCTCACCATAGGTGTGTACCTCACCTGGGCAGTACTCTAGAGCTGACCCTATGGTTGGGAATGCAGGTGAGCCAACTCTGAGTACATGAGAACAGGAGAGTTAACCTTGCCACCCCCTTGTCTGCCATATGGTGGCACGGGTAAGAGAAAGATGACCCACCCACCCATTACCACATGCAGAAGGTAAGAAAGCTGGCCCTGGGGTCACAAGAGTGTGAGAGGTACTGCAGCATACAAGAGAGCGGGCTCTGCTTCTGGTCTGGGAAGAACAATAGAGTTGACCCTGGGGTTGGGGCCACAGGCGAGCCAGTCATAAGGGCATGAGAAAGCTGACCCTGCCCACCCCCTTGGGTGTCCCCTACAGCAATGGGGAGAGAGAGTCCTGCACCTCAAAACAATAGATCTGGCCCTGGTGGTGTGTGTGTGTGGGTGAGGATCTGGGAACATGAGAACAGAACTGGCCGCATTCCTCGCTGTAGGCTGCATTGGGACAATGAAGGAAACCAGCAGGCTGAACAACCCAGATATCACCCGGGGGCCAGAACCAGTGCTTTGAGTTGGCTCCTCCCAACATCCACCCCATCTGTGAACCTGTGGGAAGATGAACCTACAGATCAATAGCAGCAGGATCTCCACAACACAGGACAACAACAAGATATCCAAGAGGAGCCCCGTGAGAGCCCATCATCAGTGGCATAACAGAAGCCCTAGAGCTTCAGCTAAACCAATGACTCGAGGCAGTGAACATTTCCAAGTAAAGATGCATGAACTAAAGGGTAAACTGTGTGACTCAACAGGCCACACTACAGCTTCCAAAATAAGATTCTTCTCTTTTGTGTTTGCTTTGGTTTGGTTTGGTTTGGTTTGGTTTTTTGGTTTTTCTCTTAAATTTGGTTTTACTTTGGTGGGAAAGGGTTGCCAGAGCAGAGGGAAGATAAAAGGGGATGGAGAGATAAGTAGGATCAAAATGTGTGAAAAGAGATCCATAAAGTATCAATAAAGGTTTTTTTTGTAAAAAAAAAAAAAGAATTCTTATAGAATTCTGGGAATTTGAAACTTGAGGTTACCTGCAGGCTGCCTGAGGCATTCATTCTTTCAAGTCTCTCTTACTAGATCAGGCTTGCACCGTCTAGCGCCTTCACCTCTACCCAGTCTTGAAAGAGATACTGGTTAATGCTGTTTGCTTCTCATTATATTTGGGGACATCTCTGGAACTGGGCACTACAAGATAAAGATACTGGTTA
This sequence comes from Alexandromys fortis, assembly GCF_014885135.2. Taxonomy (NCBI): domain Eukaryota; kingdom Metazoa; phylum Chordata; class Mammalia; order Rodentia; family Cricetidae; genus Alexandromys; species Alexandromys fortis. The sequence continues at coordinate 307,563 of NW_026068228.1, forward strand.
TTAGTTAGAGAGGCTTCAAATCAGTAAGGGCTACTCACTGTGAGAGCAGTCAAGGGGTTAACCTTGCATGAGGACCAAGACAGCATTAATACTACTTAGAACAGGACCAGTAGAGTCTGGCAGGCCTCTGTTGTCATGCCTTGGAACCCTCAGGATGAAGCTCTGGCAGTTACTCCTCGAGGGTCTCCTGGAGGTGAGGGACATACTCTAAGGGGCTAGACCTTAGATGAGCAGAAAGCTAGGAGAATCATTTCATGCCATGGCCCCAAAAGTTCTCAGAGAATCATCGACTCTTGAACAGTGAGAATGTCACAGAGTCCCATTCCTACCATCAGTTCGAGAAGGTCCCACAAAGGGGTGACGTAATACAAATGTTCTTTCATCTTTCTACAGAGCTCTCAGGATGGTGAGGCCTTACTTTAGGAAACCAAAAAGTTTAGTCAGCAGGTAAGAAAGTGGCCCATTCCCCGCCAGGGGTTAAGGGTGGGGGAATCCTGAGATGGTACAATCTGTCCTAGAACAGAGGCAGCCTCATGGAATCTGATCTCTACTGCCAACCTTGGAAGCTCCAAATAAGGTTCCCTTATTCGTGTCTCTTTAATTCCTTTCTTGAGAGCTCTTTGTGAAACTTGAATTCATCCAGAGAGGAAACTCTCAAGGCAGCAGAAATCCTAGGTTCTGCCAAAAGTCTATGTGTGGAGCTTGAGGGAAAGTTGAGGAGACTGTCCAGCCCCAAAGGTACTTACCCTGCAGTCTTCATTCAGAGCCTCAAGATATATAGATAGACATAATCACTTTAGCCCCTGTTGTGGAGCAAGCGGGCCATGTCTAGCTTAACCCCGAAATAATCACACAGAAATTATATTAACTAATTAATTAATTATTAATTAATGTATTCATTAAATTACTGCTTGACCCATTATCTCTAGCTTCTTATTGGCTAACTCTCACATCTTGATCTAACCCATTTTTATTAATCTGCGTTCACCACGAGGTCGTGGCTTACCTGCATGAATCTAACCAGCATCTGTCTTGGGCAGGAGAAGCATGGCGTCTGCCACACTTCCCTTCTTCCCAGCACTCTGTTCTGTCTACTCCACCCACCTATGGGTTATCAAAAGATCAAGGCAGTCTCTTTATTCAACCAATGAAAGCAACACACAAACAGAAGAACCTCCTACACCAATCCTCAGTTTCCTTTGTGATGTGGGGTCTGTGTCTAAGAGCAAAGACAAACAGAAGGGAAAATTCATGTCTCCAAGAATACCTTCTCATATTGACACCAGCTACAAGTTGAAGAGCCCTCAAGAGCAACCTCAGGTCTGATGATCTGCAGAAAGAGCTCACAGAGCTCACTGAAAGCCAGTATTCATGGTATGTGAAAACAGCCAGCAGATCACAGAGCTTCTACCTGCTCTTGCCTTAGAAGTCACAGACAATGCCGATCACTTCTAATAACAATGTGTGACAATGTACAGGAAATTTTGCTAACCAGTGAAGTTTGCCCAAGCCTAGAATTCCAGAACTTGTATTGGGGTTACCTCATTCATTGTTTACCACCCATATGTCAAACCCTAGTCTTTACTGGAGTTTTCTGTAATTTCATGTGATCCAAAGCTTCTACCATAAATCATTGTTAGCATAGGCTATCTAGTTTATCCCAAGGCTTCAAGATAAACAAAGAATGTTATCTAATAGAAAGTTTAAAAGACAATAGACTGCTTTCCAGGAGCCAAAAGTCAAAATGCCAGGCTTCTCTTTGAGTAGAATTAATTCTTAAGGACTTTTCTTGAGCCATGAAGGATACATCAACCAAATAAATATTAGAGCTTGCTCCAAATTATAATTGTGGTGTTCATTCTGAACCCTTGTGCCTCAGGAAGACATTCAGAAGATTCCAAGAAGAAGCATGTTGTTGTTGGAGAGCCAAGAAAACTTACATCAAAACTTCTGTGTAGGGCTGGAGAGATGGCTCAGAGGTTAAGAGCTGGCTGCTCCTCCAGAGGTCCTTAGTTCAATCTGCAGCAATCACATGGTGGCTCACAACCATCCGTAATGAAATCTGGTGCCCTCTTCTGGCATAAAGTCGTACATGCAGATAGAGCACTCATACACAAAATAATAAATAAATCTTAACAACAACAAAAAAAAAAAACAACTTCTGTGTAGTAACAATATGTGATATTAATGCAAATGCCGGACAACAATCCTATGTTACAAATTCTTAGGGAATCCTTATTCTTAAAACCTGAGGGATAAGTGTTTGGGAGATTATACACCAGAGTAATAGCTTTCTAGAGTCCCTACAGGTGATGCTGGCCCTGGTACTTTGAAGAATATTGGGCCACGGCAACTAGCAATGCTATAGCTAATGTCAATGCTCCAGCAAGTATGTGGCAGGAACGCAGCCCGCTGCTCCTTTCAACAGGACACAAATAAGATGGACCATCAGATTCCTCTCTTTGTATATGAAGTGAATAGTTAGCAATGGGACAGTGACAAATAGTGAGAGGCTGAGTGTTTGAGGAGGACAGTGTACTCTATAGCTGTTCACTGTGGACTAAATTATGTCACATTCACGTGCTGAAGCTGGGACCACTAACGTGATCTGGGGAATAGGATGAAGAAGGGAGATAAGCTAATCCAATGCAATCAATGTCCTAAGAAGGAGAGATGCTGGAGGGCATATGCCCAGGAAAGTGTTATGCTGCTGAGGGGATCCAATTTCAAAAAGAAAAAAGCTGCATCTTTTTTTTTCCTAGGTGATTCTGGCCTATAATGTATATCTGTGTATATTTAGATGGATGTGAGTGTGGAGAAAGGCTAAACAAGACAGACAGCAGACCAAGAGAGAGAAGAAAGCGGTCCTGGGGAGATGGAAAGAGCAGGGACACACAAGTGGCATGAAAGTGGAGAGAAGGCCGGAGAAGCAGGGTATGTGGAGGAGTGAGTGTGTAGGGAGCTGGCAAAAGAAAACTTTGTTTGAAAATTCCATATGGGAACCTAATACTTGTATGATAATTAAAAATAAATAAATAAATAAATATAAAAGAAACAAAAACTTCTGTACTTATTCTCAGACAGAGAGAGAGAGGGGGGGGGGGCAAACCCAGATGTTTAGCTGCTGGTCGTTTCTGAATAAGGGGCGAGTGTTTCTAAGGATCCAGTCTTCTAGGTCATAGTGACCAGTTTTCTCATTAGAGATCAGTATACACTCAACTCGAGAGAAATGAAACAAGCCCTCCCATGTCTTTCAACACCAATGATATGCAGCATGCAAGTACTGTCTGCAGGACGGAGACATTATACTAGTGACAAAAGAGCAAAAGGTCACTTCAAGTTATAACTTCAGCGTGTATAGGGATGAGCAGAAGTCTACAATACACATGACTACTGAGAGCTACAACTTAGAGCAGAGGCCACTTAGGGGACCTCTGTTTGGGACACACTTTGTCACAACACTAGCAATGTTCCTACTATGGGTGGCTTACCATAATAAAAAATATCATACATATCTGTACTCTCCAGCTAAATATTTCTCTCTGCAAGAAGCATAGAATATAGCATTCAGGCCAGTCATCTCTTGTAAAATATTGAGAGTCAGAAGACTAAGGAGAACCATTTTCATCCTTTGAATTTTTTAATTTTACAATTTATATGTAAACAAGCATGTTTGTAATTATTGGGTATAATACTGTAATCCAATGCATGTGTACAAAGTATAATTATCAAATAATGAAAATTAGCATACTTATCTTCCTAAATAGTATATGTGTTGAGAACCTTTAAACTCAATTTTATCCAGTTGTTTTGATTTATACAATTAACTACTATAGATTTTAGCTATTCAATCATTCTGTAGGCTACTTCCTCATAATTGTGTTTGGCACCCACTGTTCACCCTCTTACTTCCCATCTCCCATTTGCCTTTCTAATTTCTAGTTGCTTCTGGTCTTTTCTCTAGTCCTATGTAATCAACATTTATTGGCTTCCACAAATGAGAGAAATCATGCAATATTTATCTTTATGCTTGACTTATTTCATAGGACATGTTTTCCAGTTGTGTCCATTCTGTTGCATGTGACAAAAAGCCATCCTTTAAACCACTAAATCATAGTTCATTGTTTATATGTACCACATTTTTGAGTAGTTGGAGTACAGCAAAGAGTGACCATGGCATTAATGTCAGGGTCTGGAAGCTTATCCTTTAAGCTTCCTGTTTTCCTTGTCTATTGCCAGGGTCTTTAAGGCCTTAGCAAGCCCTTTAGTCCCAGGCTGAATCATCTTTCCTGCTCCAAACACATTGCTATTCTACCTTGAGGAACAAAACAAAGAGCCACTTGGGGGTTCATAAGGCTCTTCTCCATCTGGTATTGACTCTCAGCTGGATTCCATGACTGATTAGAGCCAGTGAGCAATTAAATTTACAAAAGCAGTTTTATTAGAAACCTTGCATTTTTTTTCCAGATTTATAACTTACAGAGGTGGGGAGAGAGAGGTAGCTAATCAGGAGGAAGTATCTTCATAGTGAAACATGAAAACCATGATCAGAAGAATGAAAAGTGTGATATTGAGGTTAGTCATGTGTAGTAGTTTCAATGTAATTGGCTCCCATAAGCTTATAGAGAATGGCACTATTAGGAGGTATGGCTTTGTTAAACTAGGTGTGGCCTTGTTGGAGGAAATGTGTCACTGTGGGGAGAAGCTTTGAGGTCTTGTATATGCTCAAGTTTTGCTCAGTGTGACTCACAGTCTACTTCCTGTAGCTTTCTAATTGAGATGTAGCCAGCAGCATGCATACCTGCACACTGCCATGTTCCACACCATGATGATTGATGTGGGATTCCCCTATATATGCTGTGAATATCATTGGTTAATAAAGGAACTGCTTTGGGCCTATAGCGGAGCTATAAGGGAACAGAGCTAGGTGGGAAAAACTAAACTGAAGGCTGGGAGAAAGAAGAGTGAAGTCAGGGAGAAGCCATGTAGCCCCACTGCTGGAGACAGATGCTGAAACTTTGCCAGTAAGCCACTGTCATGTGGTGATACACAGATGAATAGAAACGGGTTAAATTAATATGTAAGAGCTATCCAATAAGAAGCTAGAGCTAATGGGCCAAGCAGGGATTTAAATAATATAGTTTATGTGATTATTTCGGTTCCTGGAAGCTGGGACAAACAAGCAGCCTCCTCCAACAGATGATAGTCAACTAAACCTCTGAACTGAAAGCTGCCATCTCAATTAAATATTTTCCTTTATAAAAGTTACTGTGGTCATAATGTCTCGTCACAGCAATAGAAACCATAACCAATATGTCCTGTAAATGAGTAGGGTGCAACTCACAGTATGTTTCCCAAGGAAGAACAGTCCAGCTTCTCTGCACAGCCCAGGGAACATTCTAAAATCTTTTCCATGCACAGTTATAACACAAAACCTATTCCTTTGCTATTGCTAAATTAGCCTCATGGTCATGGTAATCTCATTCTCAAATTACCAAAATTCATTCCGACCTTGTTGAGACAACTGCTCTATTGCATGAAGAATGCGGATTTATGGAAAATTCAATTACTGTTTTTTTTCCACTCCTGCATCTGCACTCCCTGCTCATTTCTATATTAAATCATGCCACTCAGAGAATGCCAGTCTGTAAATTCCCTGAGCACTTGTCTCAGCATTGAGAAGAAAGCCTACCAGAAATAAAGAGTGTGGCCCTAGGCTACGAGATCACAGAACAATGGGGGGGGGCAAATACATTCCTGTGCTCCTCCATCCACAAAACACACGTCAGATCTCCTTGGTCACATCCTCTCAGTCTCAAACACACATTCGTTTGGAATGTATGATAAAATATATGAAGCCAGAAGCATTTTCTGTGAGTACATAGAAGGAACCTGGAGGGCAGGTGACTGAAGTGTAGATGGCTTTATTCCCTTTCCAGTTGTTCTTTAACCTGTGCCCCAGTCCTAGAAGGTGAAAGTTTCTAGAGAACCCAATCAGAAAGCAGAGGACAAACTAAGCCTAGACAATTTGGGAGTTCAAAGGCCTGGGTATGTTCTTGCTTCCTCAAAGAGAAATGGGTGACAGTGCTTACCTCAAGCATGTGGTGACAAATGTCTGAAATCTCTGAAGCACAATGATTTAGACACACAGTCATGTTGTGTGCATAAAGACTCACCTCACATGCTTGCCATGCCCACTGAGAAGGTACGGTAACAAGGTGAGATTACTGCTCAGAGGTACAGTTCTCGTCTTCAAAGAGGAGGACAAAGATTTCTAGTGTATCCTCATTGGGCGATTCTAGGAAATCAGCCTTTGTGGGAAAGAAGCGGTGACAGCGCCAGGGAAGGTAGGTCATGATTTAAGAATATATGATGAGCAGAGGAATTCCTAACAGCTACCAACTGAGATCCCTCTATTTAGCATATAAGCTAAAGAGCCACAAAGGCTTTTCTACATCTGCCTTTGTTAGACTACATAAAGAATCCTGACCAAAAGTTGGTGCAAGTCTTGGAGATGTGGCTCAGCTGTACCTTGTGTGCCTGGCATGTATGGGACCCTGGGTTCCATCCTCACCACTACAAAGAAAGGTCACTCCATTATGGATGTGTGATGGCATCTCTGTTCCCACTTCTCTGAATTTCTCCTGGTATTTCTTTTTTTCTAGTGTTTCTTTTCTGCTGGTCTTTCAGATGTATCTGAAATGTCAAACTTGGGGTCATGGTTCAGTTTGCTGAGTGCTAGAGGAATAGTAAGAATAATGACAGTGACTCACCAAGCTGAAGAAACAGCATTGCAAATGCTTTCAGTTCATTTAACTGAGGTAAAGCTGACATTGGTGTACACACATACAATAGCCCCCATGGTTTGAAGAAAACATCAAAGCAAACGATTTCATATGGCTGTTACAAGATGTTTACTGTACAATGTGAGTTTTCTATATACCTGCAACTTTGTATAAAATGTATTTAATACATATGTATGTACATATATATGTATATATGTCAGGAAATAGCACCTCAGGTCCTTCTAGATGCTGCTTTTGTTCTCTTGTTCTGGCTATTCCATCCAATTTTAAGCCTTTGCTTTTAATTAAGATACAATTAAAAATGTATCAGTAATTTGTAATATAGGATAGAAAACACAGACTTTTTGTGTAGGTTGAGGTGTCATAGTAATGTGTGTGACCCTTCATCCAGCACAGACTTGTGTAAGCAGCTCTTGTTTGATAGAACACTTTGTGTAACTTACACACCTTTCCTGTGTCCCTTCCCAAACACAGAGCATGCCATAAAATCCTTTATCGTTTTTTTTCGTAAAAATCTATACATATGCCACCTTTATAACCCCTCTATGCTGACGCTTTACTTCTCCTTAAATGTGGCATAGGAGGCCATACTCGGTTCCTTTATGATATGCTACTTTAGCTCAAGCTAGTGAAAGTCATTTATCTTGATGCTAACAGCAGTAATTTCTTTGATTCTATGGCTGCATAATTTCCATTTCATGGATATTTCAAAACAATTGCATTCTAATGACATGTATTACTGCACTCATTGTCACAGTACACTGACCGAACACTGACTCTAGTAACATACTGAAGAAAGCTTAACATTTAAGGGTGAATTTGCATTTTGAATTTTCCTATACACAAATTACTGGGTAAGTTTGACAAAAATAATTGAGAGTCACAGAATAATTATGAGTTCATCTCTATCATTCAGCTCTTTTGTGTAGGTTGAGGTGGCATAGTAATGCGTGTGACCCTCCACCCAGTGCTAAGCAATGTGATGGCTGAGATATCCACAGTGCAATTCAAGGCTGGGTTAGTACATATGATATAAGTACATCGGACAAGGGGATGGTTCGCATCTGGGTATGAGGAACCATAGTGCAAGTTTTCATTATGATACTGAGAATGACACCCAATTTAACACTTAATGGCTTGTATTTTTTTTCTAGGAAACTTCATTTATTATTTTCAGTTGACTGCAGGTTACTGAAACTATGAAAGGCAAAACTATGGATAGAAAAACTACTATATCATATTTAGAACCACTTTGTCAAATGCTGCACTAGATGGATAGACTGAATCTTGAAAATAATTCATAGATAAATGACTTTTTTATGGTATTGTTGCCTGATAAGTAGGATAACTCTCTACTTATGGCAATAAACATTGGTGTCCATGTTAGCTTTCTAGGGGCTGGATGGTTTAAACAGAATTGTGTTACCTCATAGCTTTGGAGGCTACAAGTACAAGATCAAGGGTGCCTGGGGTCAGTTTCGTCACAATGCTGTGGAAGGGAAACATCTTCTACCCTAGGCCTAAATTTTGTCACTCCTCACCTGTGTCCAAATGTCCCAAGCTGGATTGGGAGTTTGGCATACTTCTAGCTTTACCTAACCCGGAAGCTGCATCTATTTTTTAAGGCTTTGTGTTTTTTGTTGTTTGTTTGTTTGTTTTATCAGCACCCAACTTTTAAGTGCCAAATTTGGTTTTAGTTTGCTTGGTTTGCAGGAACAAAGCTTTGTCACTAGGTAGGAAAAAGATATGAACTGATTGTCTGGGAGGCCGCAAATCTGAGATGGTAGCAGTGGCGCTTCCTTCCAGGTTGTGGATGAGAACTGGGATTGGTTCTTGCCCTTTGCCTTGTGCATGGAAGGTGGTTTCTCCTTATGATCCTTCCTTCAAATGTGTTTGTTTCTGTAGCAAGCAGCATGGAGCCACACCTGATAATCAGCTCCTAATATTGGCTGGGGCCTGATCACGCAATGATTATCAGCTGCTTGCATATGTGTGAACCTATAGGCAGTGCCCACCTGACAATCCGGGATTGGTAGCCCATGCCTACTTAAGGGCTGGGAGAAGGTTTGCCCAGAGAGGAGAGAGGGGAAGAGAGAGGGAGAGAGAGGGGAGGAGAGAGAGAAAGTGAATAAAGTCCTGGAATAAACTGCAGTGAGAAGAGCTCCGGTGGTCGCGTCATTCCTTGCTGGTCGAGGGTGCACGCGACAAGTCTCTGTGTCCAAATCCTCTCATTTATAAAGACACTAAGATCAGTTCTAATTAGACTCCCCTAAGTAATTATACCTGTAATAATCTTATCTCAAAAAAGGCTCCATTGTGAGGAACTAAGACAGACCCTTGATATAAGCAGAAATGCTGTTCAACCTATACTAGTAGAATCTGTGAACAGTTTTACCACCTTTTAAATGTAAGTCTTTATTATATTTATTTTGTGCTTTTGCATCAATTTTCAATTGCTTCCCTCCCATCTCTGACTGCATATTCTGTGAAAACACTATTAAATTGTTTCCCTTTTCATTGAAGCAAGATGTTAAACTGTCCCAGCAGAGGGCAGTGAAGGGACACAGAAAGAGGGTGAGATTTTTCTTCCATTTCTAGCAGTAATGAGGTGGCTCCATGATGAAGATTTGGAGCCATTTGATTCCCCACAAGCACGGGTCCAGTACCCAGGACCCTTCATGGCAACACTGTGATGGCTTTAACGGTAATCAGTATTCCTCTCAATAGAAAAGAGATTTCAAGACATCCTCATTTCTGATACTATGGTTAGAATATGTTTCCACTGTCCATTACTTTATATAATTATTATATTGAGTGAAAAACACCGTGTTGAATCTTCAGTGTATGCCTGATTAGAGCCATCCTCCTTTCTGATACTATGGTTAGAATACATTTTCAATATTCAATAGTTTTAAAAATACAGATATGTAAATATTTATGTATTTGTGTATATTTATCTATTCGTTCATATTTATATATTTATATATACATATATATGTATATATAAATATATATATATAATCCAGGCACCATGTACTATTTTTATTACAATGCTGGGATTTGAACCCAGGACCTTGTACATAGTAGGCAAACACTGTACTACTGAGATACATTCCCACTTGAGTAAATGTACTTTAGTAACTTACATGTAGATTATTTTCTTTTGCCATAATCAAGTCAGTAATGACAGTATGAGTAATGAAATTTTTTTCTTCCAATACAGTGGTTCTCAACCTTCCTAATGCTGTGACCCTTTAATACAGATCCTCATGCTGTGGTGACCCCCAGCCATAAAATTATTTGGTTGATACTTCATAACTGTAATTGTTCTACTATTATGAATAACAATATAAATATCTGTGTTTTCTGATGGTCTTAGGCAACCCTTGTGAGCCATTCACCTCCTCCAAATAATCCACATGTTTAAAACTGCTGTTCGATGACTATATAGTTCAATTATTATTCTCACTTAGTGAATTAAGCTGTATTCATATATACAAAAGAAATGTCAAAAGGAACTATTGCTCGGTTTCACAAGGAAAGCTCTTACTACTTCCTATTGTGGATGATGTTGCCGCCGTTTCTGCTTGTTGGTTTGTTGTGATGGTGTTGGGACCCCGAGCCCAGAGCATGCAGGCAGAGCTCTCCTGCTGAGCTGCATGTCAGTCCTTATATGGTTTTAACTATTTATGGAGAAAAGAAAGTTCCTTTCCACTTTCAGAGATAAGAAAGGCTTCATTATGAAGGTAGCTTGAGATTTATCACTTTTATTATTTATTATTGATAGAGACAATTTCCATATTATATTCTGTTAACACCATGAGTTGGCATACATTTTTGTTAATAGGACGTTGGTCCTGACATATCCTAGGATTTACATATTACTGAGTTTACCTAACAATAATTTCTCTTCTTCGGTTTTCATCTATTATGAGTATGTTTAGCCTGATTTCTTACTGTTCTTTATTTGTCTGGAATGATGCCCATAACCATGTTACTACATGCTACAAATGTAGAATGACTGTCCTTTCCTGTGTCCCTTTGGTTTTCTCTAAGAGTTGATGAGCTTGGGATTTAGTGCTCATTTTAGTATTGAATTCTTTGGGAAAATTCTTCTTATTGTTCATTTATTCTGATTGTTCTTGTTCAGTTTATAGTTCTGTATTTTCCTGAGTCATCTAAGCTGTATTTCTAGAATATTGGCCATTCCAATTAAATGTTTAAATATTTGGATAAATATTGCACATATTCTCATCTTTATCACAGTGAAAGACTCAACATATAGAATGTAAATGAAATATAAGTATGCACATGAAAATAGACACAAATGGTCCTCTGTCACCTTTGAAAAGACACAGCTTTTTCTTTTAAAATCCAGGGTCACTCAGAATGGGGACTCACAGCAGGACCCCTGTTTTCCCTGACTACCTGTGGAAAGGCAGTTTCCCCTGGCCAGCGGGAGAACAATCACGACAAATTGAGTGTTTCACATGCAAATGTGCCTGCATCCACAGTGCACGTCAACTTCACAGCTTGCTTTTGCTCTTTTTTCAAGTGAATAGTCCCTTGATTGAACAGTTGACTTTTATTTAAAAATGTAGACCATGCATTAACTAAAAATAGACTTTTTAATGGATTGTGTTGATAATAGAGACCAGCTCGTGAGGAATGGCATTTAATCCTGTCCTCTTCCAGTCTGCGGATTTTTTTCTTCTTATTTAATTTTATAACTTTGAGTAGACTCAAAGACAACTTTTATGTTTTATTGATTTTAGAAAGAAATGTGCATTTTAACACTATATTAACTTGATTGGTTATTCTCGTTGAAGTGTAATTTTAAATCCATACATCTTACTCTTCTGCATACAGTGCCTGAGTGTATGTAACAGCAAGACCCCCACAATCAAGAAAGAACAGTTAGTTCTCCCACCCGCCCCCAAATTTCTCTGTAGGATATGACGCCCTTAGAGATAAACACTGATCCATCACCAAACATTTGCCTAATATCCCTTCCCTTCTCTTAGTCTCTGGATCCATGTCTTTCACTGTCCTTGGAACCTCCTCTCAGAATTCTAATAAAATCTACCAAAGACTTCTGAGCTCTTTACCAACATCACTCCTGGTTCACATCCTGCTCCCAATTTCCCTTTCCCTCTCATGCCTGAGAGTTAAAACACGTCTCCAGAGAGTCTTCCAGCCAGTCTCCCAAGTCATAAACCCTAGAATATGCTGTCCTTTCTTCTGTATGGTCCTGATCTTTGGTTGGTTCATGTCTCAATCCATACACAACTCTGGCACTTTTTATGTAGCAGTTCCTTAGGAATTGAAACATTTAATCCTTCAGAGAAACTCCTTAAGCCAGAAGTAAACAACCCCAAATAGCTTCAGGAAGTCTCTGAAACTGACCAGATCTAGTAGGACCTTCCATCCCAAAGGTAAACAAAAAAGATTGCTGTGAGGTACTCTCAGAAAGATACTCCCAGACAAAAAGACCAAGGCAAGTCTAGCTGCCCGGAAAAAGCAAAGATTGGCCAAGCTGCCTAAAAGATGTTTAGATGAACTGCATACCCTGAAAGGACACTTTCCAAGCCTTTGAGCTGCCAGCAGGCTGTGCAGTATGCTCTTGATTCCCCCATTTTGTGAGGAGTCACTCACCCATGCTGGAGTGGGATATGTGGATGCAGCTGCATTTTTGAGGCCTTTCTGCTCCAATAAGTAACCCAAAAAAAAAACTCATTGGTTCACTAATTTGGACATTGGTGCAATCCTTACTTTATCCTGTTGTGGGCTTTCTATCTGGAGTGAGTAGAGGAGTGTGTTGTGTCTCCCAGAAATAGTCTAAACACACACGAGCTCGCTCTTCAATGTTCACTTGGAGATACAACCACAGTGTGGGTATGGGGCCACATCAACTGACCTTACTTTATCTCATTGTGTTTTGTTCTTTATTGGCTATGGCTTGATTTTTTGCAGTGGTCCTAACTAATGTCCTCATTCTCAGACATCTCCATTTCATCTTGTTTGTCCTGATGGAAAAGCTTAGGCAGAACGTAGGGTATGTGTTTCCTCTGCTGCAAAATCATCCCTGAGTGCTCAGCTCCTGTCCAAAGGATGAAGAGAAAGCATTTCCATATTGGAGGGTCTGTGATACTGTCCCAGCTCTGGGTTCCTAATGTGCCAAAGACATTGCCAATGCCCCAGAACCCGAGATCCTCTCGGGGTGTGTACAGCAATACTTGCCGTCTATTGCAGATTTGACTGGTCTGTGCACACCTGTCGTTAACAGCTTGTTAATGGCAATCAATACCCGGATCCGAAAGACAAATCTGCCAGAGTTCCTTATGGAGCACGATGTGCCCACTGACATCTACAGAATTCACTACATGAGTCACTCTTCTCCTGATAGAAAGCAATCTCACGGTAGCCATGGTGACAGCTCTGCAGGGGCCAGCATTCTGGCTACTGCTCAGAACAATAGCATGTATGATTTCCTTAATACCTCTCATTATACTGTGTCGGAGATCAGCAGCAAGCCTGCCCCAGTAAGAATGGGGGAGCCACTGAAGCCAGAAGGAGCTTGGGTGTATGGTCTGCTGCCCCACAGTATCTGAAGAGACACCCGTCCCTCAGCACTTGCTTCTCAGTCACAGAGGAGGCTTGTCACATGCTGCTCCCTCTAGCTGTCTGCCTCAGGCAGCTTCTCTGCTGCCACTGCTCCCTGGTATTGTGGGCCTTCCTAAGGTGTCTGTGTCTCATTCATCACCATCCTCCCTCGACATATGGCCAGCGGCAGAGCAGAGGCAAGGAGGGTGAACTAAACGTCAACACTGCGTTCCTGACAGCAGCAAGCACCTTCAAATATGGGTATGCCAGAGAACACAAAAGCAATGCTGTCCCCAGAATCCAGAATGCTAACAGCTGAGACCAATGCTATTCCGTGTTATGCAGCATTTGTGCTTTTTCCAAATCCAGAGTTGATGCCCAACTCACTGATGACATGCCATTGACAGCTTGTGGTGTGCAGGTGCATGTCTTTGAACCCAGTTCTCCAGAGGCAGAGGCAAGTGGATCTCTGAATTGGAGGCCCACCTGATCTATGTAGTGATTTCCAGGTGGCCACCTAGCGCTCATAAATAAGATTCATGCCTTTATAAAGGTCATAAGTGAGCGGGAACCCACATTTCTCCCTGTATGTTCTGCCATGCAATGATACAGTAAGACTGACAGGAAACAGCTAAAGGAGAACCTTCACTGGAACTTGACCATGCTTTACTTTGAGCCTGGACTCATACTTCCCCAAACTGGAGAATCAGCTTGTTGTTTCTAACCACCTGACCTGTGACATTGTTATAGTGGCCCAAGGGAAACTATGTGCTTTTGAGAAGAGGTGAGCTGTCTGGCTTTCCCAGGCTGGTCCTTTCAGCCAGCAGATCTGCTACTCACTTTGTAGCCTCTAGCAAGCGCTGCTGAGTTGGAGACATCCCGAGTCTATTCAGGTAACTTCTGGTCTCTTGTTAAAATGCTAGCAGTGTAGTGCTCCACTGTGTAAATGGACCACGTTTTCCTTATCCACTCCTCAGTCGAGGGGCATTTAGGTTGTTTCTAGGTTCTGGCTATGACAAACAAAGCTGCTCTGAACATAGTTGAGCACAAGTCCTCATGTCCTTGTGGCACGATTGAGCATCCTTTGGATATATACCGAAAAGTGGTATTACTGGGTCTTTAGGAAGGTTGTTTCCTAATTTTCTGAGAAATCACCACATTGATATCCAAAGGGGTCGTACCAGCTTGCATTCCCACCAGCAATGCAGAAGTGTTCCCTTTTCCCCACAACCTCTCCAGCATAAGTTGTCAGCAGTGTTTTTGATCTTGGCCATTCTTACAGGTGTAAGACGAAATCTCAGAGTTGTTTTGATTTGCATTTCTCTGATGACTAAGGATGTTGAACATTTCCTTAAGTGTCTTTCAGCCATTTTAGTTTCCTCTGTTGAGAGTTCTCTGTTTAGGTCTGTACTCCATTTTTTAATTGAATTATTTGTTCTTTTGATGACCAATTTCTTGAGTTCTTTGTGTATTTTGGAGATCAGACCTCTGTCTGATGTGAGGCTAGTGAAGATCTTTTCCCATTTTGTAGGCTGTCATTTTGTCTTGTTGACTGTGTCTTTTGCTTTACAGAAGCTTGTCAGTTTCCGGAGGTCTCATTTATTAATTGTTTCTCTCAGTGTCTGTGCTGCTGGGGTTATATTTAGGAAGTGGTCTCCTGTGCCAATGCGTTCAAGTGTACTTCCGACATTCTCTTCTATGAAGTTCAGTGTGGCTGGCCTTTATGTTGAGGTCTTTGATCCATTTGGACTTGAGTTTAGTGCATGGTGATAGATATGGGTCTATTTTTAAATCTTCTACATGTTGATAGCCAGTTATGCTAGCACCATTTGTTAAATATGCTTTCTTTTTTTCCATCTGATGTTTTTTGCTTCTTTATCAAAAAGCAGGTGTTCGTGGGTGTGTGGATTGATATCTAGGTCAGTGGAGTACTACACAGAAGGAAAAAAAATAATGACATCTTGAAATTTGCAAGCAAATGGATGGAGCTAGAAAATATCATATTGAGTGGACCCAGAAACACAATTATCATATATACTCACAAATGGTTTTTAAATATAATGCATAGAAAACCAGCCTACAAATCACAATCCCAGAGAGCCTAGACAACAATGAGGACCCTAAGAGAAGCATACATCGATCTAATGTACTTGGGAAGTAAAAAAAGACAAGAGATCCTGTGTAAATTAGGAGCATGGGACCATGGGAGAGGGTTGAAGGGGAGGGAAGAGGCAGGGAGGGGAGCAGAGAAAAATATAGAGCTCAATAAAATCAATTAAAAAAAGAAAAAAAGAAAGCCAATAATCTCAAAAAAGAAAGAAAACATTACAATTCATAACAGTAGCAAAATTACAATTTTGAAACAGCAATGAAATAATTTATGTTGGGGGTCACCACAACATGAGAAACTGTAGTAAAGGGTTGCAGCATTTGGAAGGTTGGGAACCCCTGCTCTAAATAAGTATTAGTTAGGTTTGTTTAAAAAAAAATAAAAACCTAGAAATTAAAAAAAATAAAATGCTAGCAATTTATTTTTGTTCTGGTACCCATGGTGCACCGATCTGTCCCTGGCCTTTTTGTCTTTGATAATTGAGACTTCGTATTTATAGAGTAATAGGGCCCCTTGCTCTTGGAATTAATGTGCGTGCTTTGCTGTTTGTAGTTCTCTAGCCCAGGTGGAATCATTTGAAACCTGACAGGTTGGTGTATCCAGAAACAAAGGTGGTTTATTTGATGGGAAATGTGTGTTTCTTTCAAAAAAGTTCATATGAACTTGAGTCATTGTTATCTGAAAAGCGGGTGCAACACAAGCTTTCCATTGAAAATATAGACCCTCTTCCAGTGATCGAGGCAACAGGCTCTGTGGCTTGAGATAAGTTGAGTGGGATAAACTAGGCCACAGATAAAGGTCTCCATGGACTCTCTTAAGCACGCATGGCCTCTCTTCCCATCAGCATGCCATCTGCTGTGTGTGCTTGCCCTGTGAGGATTATAACTGCCTGAGCTGGAGCACCTCTTTACCCCCAAGAAAGGGAAGTGGACCAGAGGCATTGGACCGGGGGACATAGGAGGATCCAGTGTTTACCATCAGACAAGAACATCCTGAAGAATGGGTTTGCAAGAATGTTATTTGCTATGGCTGGAGTCTGAGCCATTCTCCAAAGGCACCTGTGGTAAAGGCTTAGTCTAGGCCCGTGGTACCACTGGAAGGTGACACAATATGTAGGAGAAGGGACCTCTTAAGAGAAGATATGTCCTTGGGAAATTGGCTGCTGATGGGGACAGAGAAGTACCTGCCTTTTCCACTCTTTTTGTTTCGTAACTGACAGGAGAGAGCACCTTTGTTTCACTGTGTGCTCCCTGCCACAGTGCCACCACATGCTCCTAAACGAAGAGGCCAACTGACCATTGCCTAGAATTTCTGAAAGTAAAAGGTAGAACCAGTCTTTCTTTTAAGTTTCCTCCATCCTCAGGTATTTTAATACAATGAAGGAAAGAACAAAACAGGGCCACAAATAACAGGTCCACGGGATATGGAAGACCTACCTCTGACAGGAGAAATCACTGGGTAAACAAGCTAAGGCACAAAGAGAGGCTGACAAAGAATGGTACAAATTGTCAGCGTTATCCTCACTCCCAGCTTACATTTGTGTGAGAGACCCAGAAATATTTTGAGTAATAAGCAGAGTTATATGAATGGTTGAAATACACTTACAGTGCTCAGGAGTGGGGGGAAGATATACAAAGCAAGAAAACCAAAACACAGACTTGGAATTTGTCTCAGCAGACACACCACAATGCAGCTCACCTTGGCCCATCCTACACAGCTCAGGGATTAACCTATGCGGGGCAACGAGGGAATGAAGAACTAACATCCACACACACAGAAAAGCTGAGATCCTTGAGAAGGGTAGCTTGGGATCCCTCTGCTGGAGGGCACTGCCTGCGACAGCAACCTGGAGGGACACTCAGCTCCTCGTGCTCTGCGTCTAAATTGCAGAAGCAGATTTACAGGGAAACCGTTAGGGAGTGTTTGTGCACTCACTAGGTGGTCTCTGTAAGGGAGTCCTCTCAGGCTATGGATATCTTGGTGGAGGAAGCTGAGGTTGATACTTTCTGAACACACTATCAACATTCGCACTCTGACCCGAGGAAGGTTTTGCCAATTATCATGGTTCTAAGACATTGTGGTTTTTTACATGGCCGTGTTCATGTCAACAACACGTTCACCCAGGGCTTCCTCCACTCACCACACACCTTACCCGACAGTTCGGGCTATGCTGCAGGCATACACACTATTCCAACGCTGCCTGGGGGAAAACGAGCTGACGGCTGTTGGAAGCACTTCTTCAAGAGACTATATCTGACATGGTCAAAAACTAACACACAGGAAAGAACACGGGGTTTAAGATACCCAGAACCAAAACTTTTTCCTTATTTCCAAGGGGTAAGGAAGATCCCATACTAAAGATGACTTTTCATCTTTTTTTTTAATTTATTTATTTATTAAAGATTTCTGTCTCTTCCCCGCCACCGCCTCCCATTTCCCTCCCCCTTCCCCAATCAAGTACCCCTCTTTCCTCAGCCCAAAGAGCAATCAGGGTTCTCTGCCCTGTGGGAAGTACAAGGACCACCCACCTCCATCCAGGTCTAGTAAGGTGAGCATCCAAACTGCCTAGGCTCCCACAAAACCAGTACGTGCAATAGGATCAAAACCCAGTGCCATTGTCTTTGGCTTCTCATCAGTCCTCATTGTCCGCTATGTTCAGCGAGTCCGGTTTTATCCCAGGCTTTTTCAGACCCAGGCCAGCTGGCCTTGGTGAGTTCCCGATAGAACATCCCCATTGTCTCAGTGTGTGGGTGAACCCCTCGCGGTCCTGAGTTCCTTGCTCGTGCTCTCTCTCCTTCTGCTCCTGATTTGGACTCTCAACAGAAGAAGCTCAAATGGCCAAAAGACACTTAAGGTCACGCTCAACTTCCTTAGCGATCAGGGAAATGCAAATCAAGACAACTTTAAGATACCATCTTACACCTGTCAGAATGGCTAAAATAAAAAACACCAATGATAGCTTTTTGCTGGAGAGGATGTGGAGAAAGGGGTACACTCATCCATTGCTGGTGGGAATGCAAACTTGTGCAACCACTTTGGAAAGCAGTGTGGAGGTTTCTCAGGAAATTCAGGATCAACCTACCCCAGGACCCAGCAATACCACTCTTGGGAATATACACAAGAGAGGCCTTATCATACAACAAAAGTATATGCTCTACTATGTTTATAGCAACATTTTTTGTAATAGCCAGAACCTGGAAACAACCTAGATGACTTTTCATCTTTATCCTAAGGCCCAGGGTCTGGTCCCTACCACTACCAAAACAAAGAAAAGGAAAAGCTTAAAATGTGTTATTTCCTGGCATCTCTGAAGTATAGCCACCAGGTGGCAGCACAACTTTAGACATTGTGTATCCTAGCGCCCTCAGCCCTTTCCATCTTTAGTGAATCTCTCATGGACCAGGTTTGGGAAGCCAGACTATCGACACAGGATATAACTACAGCTATGTGATGTCTTTGGATTACTGTGGGGCGGGGCCCGGGCAGATAAGATCTTTGGCATCTACTGTAGGTCCCTAGGCTGGGAGTCTCTACAGAATCCCCATGGATCCAGGAGAAGTCTGAGGTGAGGTCAGAGATGAATCTGTCCTGGGAGTCAAAGTCCTCTGAGGATGGGAAGCAGTGAGTGACCATGGAGGAAGTAGCACCCCACAGCTGAACTGCTTCAAGGACATTCACTCTGCCTAGGATATGTGGGTGGCACAAGTGGCAGAAATCCAAAGCCTCCTCTAGTCTTGGAGTCATGGGATGTGAGATCTGGACAAGGTCTCATAGATCCAAGTCCAGTCTTTCTGCAGTGCGTGGTCCAAATACTCCCTTGAGAAGAGAATGACTGGTTCCCCTGGCTACTAGAAGTGCTGCCAAAAGCCAGCCCTTTGGAAATTTCCATTCACTGAAAAGAGCCGTTGTGTACAAGTTTGAATTCCCACAGCTTCGTGGCTTCAATAGTCATTGAATAGTCATATTAGAAAGTATACAAACCTTATCCCTGACCGCATTTCAGGAGGGCCATCTCAATTACAGAGTTGTTTCTGAGGTCACCTGGAGCCTGTACTGGGCTGTGTGCTTGCTAGTCTTGTGTCACTTTGACACAAGCTAATATCATTTTAGAAGAAAGAACATCAATTGAGAAAATTCCCCCATAATATTGCCTTGAGGAAGCCTTTCAGGCATTTTCTTGATTTGATAATTAATTATAGGAGGGCCCAGCCCAACATGGGTTCTATAAGAACACAAGCTGACTAGGCTATGAGGAGCAAGTCAGTAAGCAGCATCCCCCAGGACCACTGTATCAGCTTCTGCCTCCAGGATCCTGCCCTGTTTGAGTTCCTGTCCTGACTGCCTTCAGTGACGGACAGCATATGGAAATGTAAGGCAAATAAACCTTTTCTTCCCCAACATGCTTTTTGGTCACGATGTTTCACCACAGCAATAGAAGTCCCAACTGAGACAGGGTTGTTTTGCATCTCCTATCTGTCCTGCATCTTCCCTTCTCTCACAAGTCTTGATAGAGGGAGCACTCCCAATAGGTAAGTTCTGGTTCAGGGTCAGCTGGGAAAGCTAATGTCACCGTTGTTTTACTTGCAGATAATTGTGGGGAGTGGGGAAAGTCATGAATACATGAAGTCCTGAGTGAGTCTGAGCTGTTGACATGGGTATGCCATGTCAAGCATTCCATAGCCCCAGGCTCAGAGGGATGGCACAAACGTCCTAGGAGGACCAGGACCAAATGCAAGTATTGACAATGTGTGCAGAAAATGTCCATAATAGCTTCCTCCCTTGGGTCTTTATGGCCCGAAGACTGCCTCCCCAATCTACCCCCTGGATATTTGCGGCATGAAGTCTGCTTCCCTACGGAGACTGCTCCTGCAGAGATTAGCTACACCTGTCCCCTTGATCCAACAGTATAATAGGAACCCAGCCTCTTCCTTTATCGGTCTGTAATAACCCTGCTTCCTTGTCCAGATGTATGCAATAACCCTGCCTCCCTGTTCAACTCTATATAATAAACACACTGAACTTCCAGGGTGCATGGGTTTCTCCCGCTGAGAGCACACAGCCCAATCCCAGATTCCTGACCTTGTATCTATTTGTCTGTCTTTTCTTCATTCGCTGAATGCCTCAGTCAAGTCTGTCCTTGCAACCATGCTGGATGCTGTGGATAAGGCTAGTTGGAGTCTCAGATTTTAAGTAAAAATATATATAATTCTAAATACAGCAGTACCCAAAGTCACACTGTGCATTAAATGAACATGCCCTTCATAGGCAGACATGTTTTTGTCTTCTTCCTTACTATCTCACTAGGGCCCGTACGTTAGGTCCCATAAACATGCATTCACTAATCAAAGAAATGAGCACTCGCCCTTGGGTGGCAGATATAAGCAGAAATTCCCTTAGATGTCTCACAAGAGACTACTGAGGTTAAGACATGGTCCTCTGCAAGGAATCATGAAGTTGGTCTGGTCTCGCTGTGTTTTTTTCACAGCTCTTGGGGCATTGTGAGCCTTTCACTTCTTGAGAAACTGAGGTAATCCCTCAGTCATTGAAGCATTCTGGCCACCTGTGTGTGTCTGTGCTCCCTAGACCTCAGCAAAGCATGTAGAAGCTTGACTGCATAATTAGTCTTAGACATTAGTCTTGTGCACCCATCCAGCTTGCAACTGCTATTATATCCTGGCAACCATCATTATATTCTGTTTGTGTAAATATATAAAATGTCTGATTGCTTAAAATAAACTTGTCTTGCTGAGACCCCCTCCCACCCCAGCCTGGTTTTCATTGCCACCAACTATATCAGGAGAGGTTTGGCAAATAAGCATTGGCACTTACAATCCTTTGATTGCTGTGACTAGGTGTTTTCAGCATGAAATCCCATAGTTGTTTTCAGAGAAAAGACTTCCAAATCATCACTGAGAATGGCAGGAAGACTTGGAGCATTATAAGCAAACCTGCTAACTGTTGAGCCCAGAATCCGTATTGATTTCTTAAGGCTTAAACTGAGACTAGACACCCAAATTACCTTTGGGGATCTGGGATAAAGTAATGCAAGGATTAGACAGACTTAACATCAGTGACTTTTCTAGCGATGATGAAAACACCATGTAAGAGTGACAGAGAAGAAAGGTTTTATTTTGGCTTATGGTTCCAACTCTTTGGAGTCTATGATGGAGGGACAACAGGAACAGCAGGCAGCTGGAGCAGTAAACTGAGAGATTACATCTTCAATTGCAAGCACAAAACAGAACAACAACAAAAAGTGGGGTGAGGCTATGGACTCTGAACTCTTCTATGATTTAGTTCCTCCATCAAAGCTGCAACCTCCCCCCAGAGCCTCTGCCAACAGTGCCACCAACTGGGAAACAAGTACTCAAAAGCAAAAACCTATAGGAGACATTTCTCTTTCAAATTACTGCAGGCACTGTTGCTGCTGCTGAGACCTTGGAACAAAACTGGCAGCAATTAGTCATAATTACACTCCTTCCTCAAAAGCCCTATTGACGATAACTGGAAAATGCCTATTTTTTGTACACTGACTTCTAAACATGTCAAATTAGAATCTATGAGAATTTGATTCAATCTGAATTTAATAACACACTTTCTAAAATTTGAGAATCACTGGTTTGTGATTTCAATAGCATAATATAGAATCTTGTAGGGTTTTTTCTCTTTGCTCTTTGGGTTAGCTCCCAAATAAATACACAAGAGGCTTATTCTTACTTATGAATGCCCACTTAGCTTGGCTTGTTTCTAGCAAGCTTTTCTAACTAAAATTAACCCATTTTTCTTCTATATTTTGCCTCTGGGCTCTTTACCTTTCTTTATTCTATATGTCTTTCTTCCCTTCTTATTCTGTGACTAGCTGTGTGGCTGGGTGGCTGGCCCCAGACATCCTCCTCTACTTCTTTCTCCTTTGCTCACTCCTCCTCTTCTCTTGAGCCTACATTTCTCCTTCTATTTATTCTCTCTGCCTGGCAGTCCTGCCTATTCCTTTCCTGTCTAGCTATTGGCCATTCATCTCTTTATTAGGCCAAATAACATGGTTTTACAGAGTTAAACAAATGCAGTATAAAAGAATGCAACACATCTTTGCATCATTAAATATTTCATAAAATAAACAAATATAGCACATCTTAAGCTAATATCCCACAATGAATCCTTCTAATAAAAATCTTTAATAATTTTATTTTTATTAAAGTCAAACAGATTTGTACAGGGATTGCATATAAATTTATCATTGCCTTGTGTCAGTAATGCACATATTGAGATTATTATGCATAAATTATTGTTTCCTAGAATTTCACAATTCAATTAACCGCTCCTCACCCACTTTTTCTATATCTCTTTTGTAGCAGTATTTTAATAACAATGACTAAGCTTTCTTGTTCTAGGAAAATACAGAAGTTATACTGTTGGACATTCTATGTGCAGTCCACTGGTTTCATCGTTTGAGTTATCTACATTTTGTTCTTAAATTTCAACATTAAGACTTTGGATGAGACGTTAATCTTTTTAGGTAGTACAAAAAGCCAAACAAACTTGGGGACATTTACAAATTGCAGTGATATTGTCTTGGTGCCACTATCAAAAGCAAATTTATCCAAATCTGTCATTGACTTGAAGCTGTCTTTGTCTGTTCAAGGTTTATCTTAACCCTGTATATTGCTTAAAGTCAAATATGTGCTTCCTGATAAACATCCTTCTTGTGGTATTGCTGATCATTAAACTCAGGGATGTTCACAACCATGTCTAGAATAGATGTACTCTTTGAAGGACAGACAGTCTCAGGAGAGCTTGTCTTTTTCTCCTTCCTATGTAGATTCATGTATGTGTCTCTTAGGGTACTCTTGTTGTCTAGATTCTCTGGGGTTGTGGACCCTAGGCTGGTTTCTCTTTGCTTCATGTCCAAAAGTCACTTATGAGTGAGTACATACCATGTTTACCTATCTGGGTTTGGGTTACCTCACTCAGTACGGTTTGTTCTAGATCCACCTATTTGCCTGCAGATTTTAAGATTTCATTGTTTTTTTTTACTGCTGAGTAGTACTCAATTGTGTAAATGTACCACATTTTCCTTATCCATTCTTTGGTTAAGGGGCATCAAGGTTGTGTCCAGATTCTTGCTATTATGAATAATATTGCTATGAACATAGTTGAGCACATGTCTTTGTGGTATGATTGAACATCCTTTGGGTATATACCAAAAAGTGGTATTGCTGGGTCTTGAGGTAGATTGTTTCCTAATTTTCTGAGAAAACACCATACTGATTTCCAAAGGGGCTGTACAAGTTTGCATCCCCATCAGCAATAGAGAAGTGTTCCCCTTATCCCACAACCTCTCCAGCATAAGTTGTCATCAGTGTTTTTGATCTTGGCCATTCTGACAGATATAACTGGATATCAACATGTAGAAGAATGAAAATAGATTCATATCTATCACAATGCACAAAACTCAAGTACAAATGGATCAAAGACTTCAACGTAACACCAACCACATTGAACCTCATAGACAAGAAAGTACACTTGAACACCTTTGCATAGGAGACCACTTCCTAAATATCACCCCAGTAGCATAGATCCTGAGAGCAACAATAAAAATCTTGATGAAGGTCTTCCTGCCAATCTTTTACCTCAAGACAATTGCCTAAGCCCATCTTAATAAAGCTGTCAATTCTTTTCACTATTAGTGTGAGAGAGAATACTTAAGCAGACCTTACTTGGACTGACTTGATTTTAATAGAATTTTAGAATGGGCAGGTGAGTTTGATGGCTAACAGTTGATGCCAGCAGAAGCGCAGTCGTTCATGACAGGTACTCAAATGAAACACAGGAATGACCATCATGCTAGCTTCTTTCTTTGTGGAAATTCAACAGTTGCATAGAACTCTCCCCCATAGAATTCCATCCATGATTCCATAGTGGAAGTTATCAGGGGTCATGGAATTAACCTTAAACACTTTTCACCTTTCCTGTTTGGTGTGGAAATTCATGAAAGCAAACCTGTCTCACAGGGCAAAGTATTAGTGCTTTACGGTTATTGAGGTTATTGAGAGAAAGTAATGTTGGCTCCATAATTGATCGTCCACACCTACGTAGAGAAATGAGATTGATTAAGGTTTACATTTCGCTCACTCATGAATATGATTTAGTGAGGTTATCCTCTTCATAGATATTTGTATGGCTCAAGCCATGTTTATTTTATTGGCAGTTTTATCCAACACCAACACTAGAGCTGGATGCACAAGGACTCAGTCTAGCATTTACTCACTATGTTCTCAAACAGAGTCAGTTTTTCTATATCCACACAGAATTGGATTCAAATCACATGCGATTTGGGAAGTGGGTACTCAAAAAAATTGTTCCTTTGTGATACAAAACAGAATTAAGGAATTTTAATTTCAAAAACTAATTCCAATTCTAGTGCCGTTCTCCATAGTTCCAAGGTCCTTAGAGAAAGACACTTAACTCTGTGATTTTTTTTTGTCAATTAGTTTCTATACTATATTATTGGTTAAAGCACACTGAGATACAGGAGTCATTTAGAGCAGGTCTCAGTTCTCCAGGCCTGCTTGGGAGCTAT
>NW_026068228.1:333886-336265 GCF_014885135.2 Alexandromys fortis
ATCAGTATGGCTATAGGATAGGGTCATTTCAGGTTCTCTGTCCTCAGCTGCCCCAGGAACTAACTGGGGACATCGCCCTGGGCACCTGGGAGCACCAAATCTCTTGCCAACCCTAAGATGGCTCCCTTAATTAAGATGTGTGCTTCCCTGCTCCCCTATCTGACCTTCCTTTATCCCAAACATCCCGTTTCCCAAGTTCCCCCCAACCTCCCCTTCTCACTTTTCTCTCCCCATCTCCCCTTACCTCCCTCCCCCCCCTGCCCCAAGATCCCATTTTTTGCCCGGCAATCTTGTCTACTTCCCATAATCAGGAGGTATGTAGTATATTTTAATCAGATTCTTTCTCCTTTCCCACTTCCTCTCAGATCCCCTTCCACCTTCCTGCCCACTCAAATTTATGTATTTATGTAATTTCTCTTTAAGAAAATAAACAAACATGGAGTACTATTTGTGTTGACCAGCTTCATCAGCATGAGGCTTACCCTGGAGTGTGGTTGATATACTTAGTGTCATTCCACTGAAGAAAACTGTTTTTTTCCCTCTCCCAGAAGGTATTAATTGCAAATAGCTTCTTGGCGATGGCTGGGACTTTGTGCCCAGTTCCCCTCCCCCCCTCTGCTGGGGTTTTGTCAAACTTGAGCTCATGGCGATCTTATTGATGCGGGCTTATTTATGTAGTCTCTGGGAGCTCATACGTGCATAGAGCCTATTATATCTGGAAAACACTGTTTCCTTGAAGTTATCCCTCACCTCTGGACCTTGAGAGAAAGGGGTGTGCTATAAACATACCACTTAGGGCCAAGCACCCCAAAGTCTCTCACTCTCTTCATATTGTGCCCTTCTGGGTCTTTGTGTTAATTATCACATTGTGCAGAAAGAAGCTTCTCTGATGAGGGTTGAGTGAGGCACTGATCTACAGCCATATGTTAGTAGGGGTCATTCACTGATATGTCAACTTAGCAGAATAATAGCAATAAGTTTTTCCCTAGAGCTCATAACATGTTCAGGTTCAGGTTCTTGGCCTCATTAACAGCCCTATGTATGGGTTCCATCTCATGAGCCAGGCCTTAAAACCAATCAAAAAGTGGTTGGCTACTCCTATAACTTTCATACCACCATTGCAGTAGGCATATTTTTAGGCAGGTCACTGTTGTAGGTAGGTCATATGGTTTGTTGGGTGAGACTAATGAATATTTCCCCTCCATTGAGGTACATAATACCTTCTACCACTTTGAACCTGAGCCAGGAGAGGTGAAGCTTCCAGCTGAGTACCAGCTAGATTTCTCCATGTTTGATGGCATAAGTACATGTTGTCTTCATCAACAGGGCCTTACAGTCAGACTGTGAAAGATTATGCATAGCACTGGCGATAGTCTTTAATGTTGGTGGTTGAGGGGTCTCTGGGGGCCCCTTTGGTCAGTGATTTGAAAAGGTGTAACCCATTCCAAGTACAGGCAGTTTTATTTGACAGCATATGATGCCTAGTTGGGATATTATGTTCTCATTATATTGAATTTCAATTTAAACTCATTTGTATATGTGCATATATTTTAGGACTTATTCCTTATTCTGTCTCTCAATAGTTTTGTAGCTTGGGGCACAGAAGTCCTGAACTTTTAATTGAATTTTTGAACTTTCAGAAGACAGAATTGTGGAAAATCCAGCATTTATCAAGCCCATATGTCATATACTTACACTACAATTCATAACAGTAGCAAAATTACAGTTATGAAGTAGAAAACAAAGGAATTTTATGGCTGGGGTCACCACAACATGAGAAACTATATAAATGGTCACAGCATTAGGAAGGTTGAGAGTAACTGCTCTAGTGGAAGTCCACACTTCCTAAGAGAACATGAATTTTCTCTCTTCTTCCCTTCTTCTCCATCCCTTTTATAATAAGGCCACAAATTCCACTCTCAGTTCTCTACCGTCATGACCTGACCTGTTTCTCATCACCGCACAAAGTCTCCACCTGCAAATCCTGTTACAATATGGGAAGTAGGGAGCTTTGACATACGAATTTTGAACTGGACAAAATATTCAGTCCATTAACAGTTCATTTTCTACTTCCGCAACCAAATTCCCCAGCAAAAAATATTGGTCTTTTTATAGGAGTAACAGACTACTCAATTTTTAAATTGTATGTTTTATTTTTTTTTTTTTTGAGACAGGGTTTCTCTGTGGCTTTGGAGCCTGTCCTGGAACCAGCTCTGTAGACCAGGCTGGTCTCGAACTCACAGAGATCCGCCTGCCTCTGCCTCCTGAGTGCTGGGATTAAAGGCGTGCGCCACCATCGCCCGGCTTGTTTGTTTGTTTGTTTGTTTGTTTTTTATTGAGAATAAGAAAAAAAAAGTTTCCGCCTCCTCCCAGCCTCCC
>NW_026068228.1:338491-342007 GCF_014885135.2 Alexandromys fortis
ACAATAAAATATACAACATATTATATATCATATATTATTTATGTTATATATTACATGATATATAATATATTTTATATAGAGACAGAGAGGAAGAGAGAGATAATAAACTAACTTGAGCATTAGAGAAGAGAAAGAATGAAATATCTATAGAAAATAATGAAAAAGAATGCATGTGCACACTTGACCTGACCAACCACCCCATCAGCAGATTAAAAAAGAATTGAAATGTTGTCTCTGCTGTCATTGTGTAGGCAAGAATATGCTCAGTTCAAGGTCAACTGAATGTTTTTGTGGTGTCTTGGGTTCTGTGTTCTTGAAAAGCATGAAGTCTTAGGGGGTGCCCATCCATTTCCCTTTCCTCTCCCCTTCCCTCTCCTCCCTCTCCACTCCCTTCAGATCCTTTTTTTTTCTTCCTGAGACAGGGTTTGAAGCTTTGTAGCTTTGAAGCCTGTCCTGGAACTCGCTTTGTAGACCGGGCTGGTCTCAAGTTCACAGAGCTTCACCTGCCTCTGCCTCTTGAGTGCTGGGATTAGAGGCGAGTGCCACCACTGCCCTGGCATGTGGTGTGTTTGGTTCTCAGGCCCCTCAGAGCTCAGGTGAGGGTGTGGCTCTCTCAATGCCGATCCTATGTTTCCCTTTACCTGTGACTCTGGTTTGTTGATGCTGTCACAGCATGGGATCACCAGCTGGCTTTGTCTCTGTTCTCTATTCTCAAGTCCCAATGCAACATGAAGTTCCATATCAGCCAAATCCGGCCAGCCTCCTGTTCTCAGCTGGGTCTGGTTTTGCCCCCAGAACCTCTCCCCCTTATGTTTCTTTTATTCCCTCTGCTGCTCTGTGTGGCTACCATGGGCTGAGCATTGAGATTCATTCTCATCTTTTTAAATTTTTTTTTTATTTTTACTTAAAAATTTCCACCTCCTCCCAGCCTCCCATTTCCCTCCCCCTCCCCCCACTCTCCCCCCCCCCCCCCACTCCTTTCCCCCTCCCCCCACTCCTTTCCCCCTCCCCCTCCAATCCAAAGAGCAGTCATGGTTCCCTGCCCTGTGGAAAGTCCAAGGACCTCCCCCCTCCGTCCAGAAAGACAACATTCTTGCTTCCAGAGAATTACAGTTTTAGTGATACAGGGAAAATAAACATGTGAACAATTATGTGGAGGAGATGACTTTAGAAATTAGTCGATGCTCTGAAGATAGTAGAACAAAAGCGATAGAAAGGGTTTGAGTATTTAGTGGTCCAGAAAGCACTGAGGGGATGACATTTGACCTGAGGCATAAATAAAATGAATGTGATCAACTATGTACAGATCTTAGGGGAAAGAAGCCCGGAGCCATAGTCCAACAAATACATACCTCTATAGGGAAATCAAGTTTGCCAAACATTGAAAACTGAAAGAAGATGGGCTTCGGATGAGTGATGGGTGGTTGTATATTAGTTGGGAAAGAAAGACAGAGATTATATTATATGGGGGTGGGGGTTAATACTAAACCAGCTAAAGAGGTGGTTTTATTTTAGGTAAAACAGGATGTTCTCAGACTGAGTACCTCAGTTGCTACATATTGCTTTGTATGAAGAGCCCGTGGTACTAGACTGGAAGGTTCGGAAGGATCATGCTTTTGATCAGAGGAACCAAAGACTGTTTCTTCCCTTCGACATTTCCTCCTCTCACATGCTCCAGACCAAGGAAATTTTGTGGAAGAAAAGGCAAATCTTCAATAACCAAAATTCAAAGGGAAGGAGCCAATCTTACCCAATTGATAGAGCGATAGTTCCCAGAGGGCGAAGTAAATCTCTGTCAATCCATTTTCTCTGCACACCCATGTCAGGAAATTAAAGTCTATGATATGTAATACTGGCTTATTCACTGAAGGGCCAAAAGTGCAAGACCCAGGGCAGCAAGAAGCACCTGAAAGGATGTAAAGAGCAAACATTACAGAAATGGCCTATAGAGATTCTTTTAAAAAAAAAAAAAAAGAACTCTATTTAAATTTGAGCTATACTTGCCTGAATCTGATTCTGAGATTTGAGAACTGAAGTAACTGATAGACCACTTCTTAAGTCTCAGACTTGCCTCTGAATTGTGAGACACTTAAATGGCATCTTTGAATGGTACTACCAAGTCTTTGAAAATTTAATTGACTTTGTAAGGAACAGAAGGTATGCTGAAACACAGTACTAGAATTTACCCAGACAGATTGCCTACTATAAAAAAAATATTGACATTCTCTGCTATAACACTGACATGCCAAGTAAGATATGGCCAGTTGTGCAATAGTGGCATGAAGGTTACAGAGGTAACCAATTACTTTTAGCTTACATGTGAGGCCTATTTCACAGGAAGGTCTTCATGCCTAATATTATAAATCTGGTTTTAAGAAATGGCTCAGGAGTCCTAGACATGGAAGGACTTACTACTACTACTGTTTGCTAAATTGACATGTGGTCACACTGCCTTCTAAATATTTGTGATTACACCCATTGACAAATATTACTCGCAGCCTCAATCAGAGAAGCTTCTCTTTTCAATGAATGGTGATAAATACAGAGACTCATTGACTGTTCAAGGTGCTATGACTACATTACTGTTAAGTGCTCAGTCCTAGGCAGGACATTTACACCACCACCTCTAAGGCTCAAAGAGTAGTGTGTAAAGGGGCCGTAAATGATATAAGAGCTAGAAGATAGGGAGAAAAACTATTTTTTATTGATTTTTATTGAGCTATACATTTTTCTCTGCTCCCCTCCCTGCCTCTCCTCTTCCCTTCAACCGTCTTCCATGGTCCCAGGCTCCCAATTTACTCAGGAGATCTTGTCCCTTTTTTCTACTTCCCATGTAGATTAGATCTATGTAAGTCTCTATTAGTGTCCTCATTGTTGTCTAGGTTTTCTGGGATTGTGGTTTGTACGATGTTTTCTTTGCTTTATGTTTAAAAACCACTTGTGATTGAGCACATGTGATAATTGTCTTTCTGGATCTGGGTTCACTCACTTAAAATAGTGTTTTCTAGCTCCATCCATTTTTCTGCAAATTACAAGATGTCATTTTTCTTCATGCTGTGTAGTACTCCATTGTGTAAATGTACCACATTTTCCTCATCCATTCTTCAGTCAGAGGGCACTTAGGCTGTTTCCAGGTTCTGGCTATGACAAACAATGCTGCTATGAACATAATTGAGCATATGTCCTTGAGGCACAATTGAGTATCCTTTACATGTACCTAAAAGTGGTATTGCTGGGTATTGAGGAAGGTTGTTTGCTGATTTTCTGAGATATCACCATACTGATATCCAAAGGGGCTTTTGTTGAAATAAGAGCGGCAGCGGGGCTGCGTCCCCAACACCCCAGCCGCTTGGCTAGCTCACGCCCGAAATAACAACACACAAACTGTATTCATTTAAAAACTGCTTGGCCCATGAACCCTAGCCCTTACAGGCTAATTCTCGCACCTGGACTAGCCCATTTCTAATGATGTTTGTAAGTACCCCAAGGTGCGCTTACCGGGAAGATTCTAGCCTA
>NW_026068228.1:343128-398050 GCF_014885135.2 Alexandromys fortis
TTGTATAGGATTGTTTGGGCTATTCTGTTTTTTTTTTTTTTTTTCATATAAAGTTGAGTACTGTTCTTTCGAGGTCTGTGAAAAGTTTTGCTGGGATTTTGATGGGCATTGCATTGAATCTGTAGATTATTTTAGGTAAGATTGACACTTTTACTGTTCTACCTACCCAAGAGTATGGGAGATCTTTCCACTTTCTGGTGTCAAGAAAGGCTATCTTTTAGACATGCCACAACTATTACAATCACGAACATGCAGCAACTGTAGTTTCATGCCCTGGCCTTCATAAGTCTGACCTTGTCAAGAAGTCATGGATAAAGAAGAAGTTCTGGAGGCAGACTCCTCCCTTGAAACTGTTGGCGACTGAAGGATAGCTGAAGAGCGCAAGTCATTGTCTTCAGTTGTGAACACACTGGTGAGCCCACCAGGCTCCAATGGACAGACCTACACCCATGGGCACATGGACTGTCTAACTAAACTCAGTACGTCATAAAACAAAATAAAAGACAGCAACATAGGAAAAACCTTGTAGGGAAGAGTGGGAGTGGGAGTTGAGAGGAATGGGAGAGATAAGAAAGAATGGGTGATGAGGGTAATTAGAAAGTGTGCATGTGAAATTAACAAAGAACAAACTTAAATAATGAAAACATATTAATTCATAGGAAAACAAAACAGTACTGTGGGAGGCAAAGATAGGAGGGTTTTCTGGCTAACCAGTGGAGCTGAATCAGTAAACTATGAGTCCAGTTAAAGACCCTGTTTCAAAAGGCAAAGTAACCCAGGCATGGGGGCACAGTGCTTTAATCTCAGCACTCAGGAGACAGAGGTAGGCAGATCTCTGTGAGTTCAAAGTCAGCCTTATCTATACAGGGAGTTCCAGGCCAGCTAGGGGTATATAAAGAGACCCTATCTCAAAACAACAAAGGTAAAAGGCAATTGATGGAAACTTCAGATGTGAACTTCTGGCCTAAATATACCTGTGAAGCACCGCTCCTCCACACAAACACACAATAAAAAAGAAAATACATTATCTTCTGTGATAAGGAAGAACAAAGGATGTTTTATCTTTTAAGAGGAGACACACACACAAATCTGTTAAAACCAATCAGACTGAGTGGCTGGGGAGGGATATGGGCATGCCCACCACCCAGAGCAGTTTGCTCTGGGCAGGCAGAAAGAGGCATTGGGTGGTTGGGTACCATTATGATGAGAAACTACATGGTGGAGTATGAGAGGGAGAGAGATTCAGAGAGTGGTTCATTTCCTATAGAGAGATATGGATTTGAAGAACAGGCTGATATGGGAGGCCTGCTTGCCATTTGGGGACATGGTGTGGTCCAGTCCTGAGCTGCGCCAAGGGATTCGTCTGTATTTCTGGGTTCACAATCCTACTACAGTGGCGGTCTCTGTTGATGTCCGTGGTTCTAGTACCACCAAAGGCCATGAGGTTGCCCAGAGTCTGGGCTGCCACATATGGACACCACAGGATCCATTCTGATCTGAATGGCTCTGGCTTCTGCCCAGGGACATGAAGTCATCTGGGTTTCAGCTGTAGTTAGATGCCATGTTCGGGACTGTGGCACTGTGGCAGCCAGAGACTGTGTTGATGTCCACGGTACCTATTATCATGAGGGATCATGTGGATGCCTGGGGATTGGGCCTCCACCTGGGACTACCATGTTGAGGCCCTAGGGCCACCCTGTAGCTGGGTTGATACAGATCTGAGTACCCTGTGCTGTCACCTGGGGCCATGGCTTTATCATGGTTTCAGGGTGCTTCTAAATATAATGTCTGGGTCCATGAACCTACAAAGAGCCAGGGCCTGTGATGATGTCCATGGCTTGTGTCACCACCAAGGACCAAATGGATGCCCAGGTTCTGGGTCACCACTTGTGACCATGCTGGGCACTGAGGGACATGCTGCAGCTGGCACTGTGATAATCTGGGTGGCCAGCACTGCCACCAGTGACCATGGTGTCAACTGGACCGAGTTGATGCGGGGGTGGGGCATGTCTAGGTCCATGAGCCCTATGGCAGCCAGAGTCTGTGTCGATGTCAGGGGTTCCCGTTATCACTAAAGGTTATGTAGATGCTTGGTGTATGGGCTGACACCGGAGGCCGTGTTGGTGCCCAAGGGTCATGTGGCTGCCAGGACCATGCACATGGGGTGTCCTGTGCTGACACCTGGAGCCATATTGATTCTCTGACCCAAATTGTAGCTAGAGGCCATTTCTGGGTCTCTGGCCCTGCTGCAGCCCGAGTCTATGTTGAGCTCTGTGGCTCCTGTTGCCATCATGGCCATGCTGCTGCTGGGCACATCTGGATCTGAGAGGTCTGTGCTACCACCCAGGGCCACGGTGACATCTGGCCCCAGCTGCTGCCGATCACCACATCTGGGTCCATGGTCCTGCAGCAGCTGGGATCTATGTGGATGTCTATAGCTTGTGTTGTCACGGGGGCCCATGCAAACCATGTGTTTAAGTACAAGGGCCCTGCTGAGCTGGCTCCACCCTTCTCTGGCCCAGAGTTACCTGTTCCTGCCTCACAGGAGAGCTAACCCTGAACTTCTGCAGCCCTAGGAAAATGGACCCTGATGACCTAGCACGGGAAAGCTGGCCCCCACACACTTCAGAAAGCTAACCTCACTCCTCGCCACCATCCTGGTCTTAATTCAGTTCAAAATATATAAACGAATCTTGGTTTCAGAAACTGGATAAATCAAGCTGTTGCAAAGAGTTTTGCTTGTATTTGACATCCATACGCCAGCCCCACCAGCACGGATAGCATCTGGAAGTATTTAACATGGGAAATGGACAGCGTGGGACAGCCCCATGCAGTTTTCAAAGTCATTACACCATCAGGTATGGTCAGTAGGCTGTCAAGTTTGAGTTCAAAGTACTTGCTGGCATTTGAAAATGCCCCACAGTGAATTTGCTTTCAGAAACAGAACAAAGCTTCCAGGAACAGTTTTGAAAAACAAATATCATTAATACACCCCCTCCAGTGTACACCTGCATTTCGAATTTTCTTCATTTTCACAAAATCAGTGTGCTCCACCCAATACTTCTAAGCATACACTCACAGTGCCCTAAGCCATTATTTTATTCTCAGTAGGGTGTTTTATGCCTAGATGAGTTATATGTAGGAAAAACCATTTTCACAGGAAAAAAATAATCTTCAACATAGTCACAAATACACATTTAGGAATTACTCATAAAAAGTATCACAGGTTTTCAATAGTTTACAAAAAAAAAAAGTTTCCATCCCAGCCAGGAAAGCAGGTAGGTTAACTGTAGGTCTTTACCTCTTCCTCAGCTCCACCAAATCCAATCCCACAGTTTCACCCCCAAGCTCTGTAACAGACTAGCTGCCATGGCATCCTCTCCCTCCATCTAAAGTGGGTCACACAGATCTTCCTCTCCCACCACTCATCGTGTTAGCTCAGCCCCCAAATCCAGCAGGCATTCCCTGGGAACTGACCTGCTATTGGAGCCGGGGAAGAAACTAGGCTAAGGCTAAGTGCAGATCATGTCCCATCTCTCCTCTCCTCCACATCTAATCCCCCAGTCTCTTCCCCAGCTCTGTAGAGGAACAGTCCTCCGCTGTGTTCTGCCCATCTGCTTCGCCCCCTTTTTCCACAGATCAATCATATCTTCTTCAACCTTCCTCCCCACTTATTCCTAAAGCCCAGCTCCAGCAGTAATTCCCTGGGAACCCTCCAGCCAAGCCTGCCAGAGAAGCAAGTAGGCCAGTGAAGCAGGAACGTGAGCTTGAGATCTTCAGTCTCTCTCCTCTTCCCCAAATCCGATCCCTCAGTCTCATCCCCAGATCTGTAGCAGCCAACCTGTAGGGGCCTGTCTTCACATTGTGCCCTCATTTCAAAGGCACTAACCAGATCCTGGTGGAGCACCCCTTCTAGCCCACCACCATTTCTGTCTGCTCTTAATACCTAGAAATACTTTTTACCCCGAAATTGCAGGGGACATACCTGTCAGGATCCCAGAGGACTTTCCTCCCAGGCCACCCCACTCTCCTAAGAACCAGAGAGGGCAACAGAAATCAAGGTGCAAAACACTAAGACTAGACTAGATATCAGCACCGAGAATTGTAACCACCCCAAGCCCAGATGCCTAGACACTAATGTAAAAGCAGAGTCAATAACTGCCAGGACAATATGTCTCCATGAAGGAGCAACAACCCTACCACAGTAGGCCATGAGAAATTGAACATAGTTGAAGAACATAGTTGGACTGGCCTTGTGGGAGACTAGTCTGTTTGGATGCTCACCTTTCTAGACCTGGATGGAGCGGGGAGGTCCTTGGACTTCCCACAGCGCAGGAAACCCAGACTGCTCTTAGGACTGGAGAGGGAGGGGGAGAGGGAGTGGGGGGAGTGGGAGAGAAATGGGAGGGGGGAGGTGTAAATTTTTAATAAATAAATAAATTTTAAAAAACAAGATAAAGATACAATATCTTTATAGATGAGGTACTTTATGATTCAGGTATTTAAAGAAGAAATGAATAAATCCCTTAAAGAAATTTATTAAAACACAAACTGTGGGAAACAATGAATAAAACCATTTAATACTTCAAAGTACAAATAGAATCAACAAAGAAAACCCAAACTGAAGGAAACCTGGAAATGAAAAATTTGGGAACTCAAACAGAAACCGCAGAGGCAAGCTACACCAACAGAATACAAGAAGAGATGGAAGAGAGAATCTCAGGCCTTGAAGATGCAATAGATGAAATAAATACCTCAGTCACAGAAAATTTTAAATCTAAACAAACAAACAAACAGATTCCTGACACAAAACATCCAGGAAATCTGAGACACTATGAAAATATCAAGTATAAAAATAATAGGGGGGAAAATGGATAACATTAATAGAGGAAGAGGAAGAAACCAGCTCAAAAGCCCAGATATATTTTCAACAAAATGACAGATAAAATTGTCCTCACTTAAAGGAAGAGATGCCTGTAAAGGTATAAGAAGTTTACAGAACACCAAATAGATTGGATCAGAAAAGAAATTTCTTTGGGAACATAATATTCAAAACACTAAATGTACAAAACACATAAAGAATATTAAATGCTGCAGGGGGAAAAGACCAAGTAACATATAAAGACCGATCTATTAGAATTATACCTGACATCTCAATGGAGATTCTAAAAGCCAGAAGGGCCTGGACAGATGTACTGCACACTCTAAAAGCTAAACTTCACACAAAGAAAAGCTCAACAGATACAAGAAAACTGAAATAATCCCCTGCAGTTTATCAGAGCATGAAGGAATAAAACAGAATAACAACAACAGAAAGATTACAAACTCATGGAAACTGAACAAATCTCTATTGAATGAAAAATGAGTCAAGACAGAGATCAAGAAAGAAATCTTTAATCTGGATCTTGAGGCAGAAGACACATCTTCAATCTGGGCCATATATTCTGCTGGAAGTCTACATAAGGATACAGAAGAAAGAAGCGTTTGCTTTTTACCTACTTGTCATCACCTTGCTAGCAATTCATTTCTTTGCTGGCATCAGAGCCTAGTTCCTCAGGATTCCAACATCTACTGAAGACCAGCTGAGACTTTCAACCTTGTGGACTGAGAAACTCCTGGATTCTTTTACTTTTTTTGTTCACAGTCAGCCATTGTTGGATTGCTGAACTGCAGCCTGTAAGTCATTCTAATAAATCCTCGGTGTGTGTGTGTGTGTGTGTGTGTGTGTGTGTGTGTGTGTGTGAGAGAGAGAGAGAGAGAGAGAGAGAGAGAGAGAGAAATTCATTCTCTTAAGCAAGATACACTATATGACAAAAATAATCCATTTTCCAGAAATGAAAACAAAATGGGTTTGCATAATCTCCCAGCTCTTTTTCCCCCTGACCATTTATCCAAGTTAGAATCTTCGAGGAGCTAAGTCCCTTTCTGTGGCCACCTGAATTAACTGAACAGGCTTTTAAAGCTGTGTGCCGGGAGAAAGGCAAGGGAAATAATGCCATGCTATCAGATATCTGTTGAAAGTGTAATTAATCAAGAAAGTGGAACATAATAATCAACAGGAGGAGGCACTCCTGTCAACAGGTCAAGAATTCAATCTGCCAGGCTGGCTCACACTTGCTGAAATTTATCCGTTCATAACTGGTAAGCTTAAATAGGAACCATGAATTGAAAATAAAATTTGCTTTGGGTCTTAAATTTAAAGCTTTAATTTATTTTGGGCCGATATCCATCACTGATGAGAGATAGGCCTCCAATCTCATCTTCCTGAATGCAATTATTAAATCATCCAAGAGCTGTTCATTGGTACAATGTTATTTCTGGACTGAAAAAGTCAGTTTTGGTGTTTTATGATATAGCAGGTGATTGCCATTACCAAAAGAGAAGGGAAGACTCTGAGTAAGAAAAGATAAAATTTTAAGGTGATCGCTTGCCAGTTTTCTTAAGTTAATCACTACCCAATGCACACATGAGTCAAACTATCACAGCCTGCTTCAAAAATATGTACAAATATTATGTCAGTCAAAAAAGAAAAAAAGTACAGTTCACTTCTGGATCAGAAATTATGGCTTCAATTAGGAGCAAGTACTTGTGATCTCAGCAATTCAGAAAGCTGAGGCAAGAGGATTGCTTAAGCCCGGTTTGAAGTCAGCCTGAGCAACATAGGGCCGCACCTCCTAGAAAAAGAATATGAATGTGACATTAATACAAGGCCTTTCTTATGGGCATCTGCAGGTAATGTATAAAGTCTGGCCAGTACTGAGGACGGTTTTGTTTTCATAGTCTAGAACCCAACAGAGGGATTTATACATGCAGTGGAGTCTGAGGAAGAATTTTGTTGGTTGAGCTTATGTCTTCATTCAGTTCTGCACAGTTCTTGGGCAAGTTGAAATACGTAACCTGCAGAAGGAAATATCAACTTAAAGTGAGGCCCAGCTAATCGTCATTTGCGAATTACTAATTCCTAAGTAAACCAGGAGCTTCTCCTCAGTAGCAAAGTCAAGGTGTTGTAGAAGCGGAGGGGGGTAGCACACATGCAAGTGTCATGTAGGGATATTTAAATGCTCTTGTCAGTTCATTTGACCTATCCAAAAATATCCATTTTAAGCAGGAAAATCATTAGCCTCTAAGGGTCAGATTCTGAGCGTGCATTAGCAAATTAAAAATTGCTTTTATAAGTCCAAAAGTAAATGTCATTCCAGAGATTGCTTCTCATCGCATGCTGTTTTCCTTTTATTAAAGAGCTCTAATAGACAAGAGCCATAGCTTACATCTTCAACTATGGAGACTTATTCTGCTAATAATACTTAGAGGCTTTAAACTCTAATATGTTTATCAGAGGCAGAAAATAAATATACTTCTCACTAGCACAGCGTCTTCCTTTCCATGACTGAGGTGACCCCTCAAGAATTTACGCAACTGTGAGAATTTTATCATATATCTTGTTGCAGACTGTTTGTGTCTACCTATTTCTCATCCCCCAAGAGGATAGCATTTAAAAGCAGTGCCTGTGGGAGGTAATCAGGTACAACGGGACCTTTAAAGGTAATGTCTCACCTCCATGATGCAATCACTGCCTTTATAGTAAGATGGAAAACAGCATGCCAGTTTTTTTTTTCTAAGATGAAGTGTAGGAAGAGGCCAGAGTGATTGCACTATACTGTAGTGAGGGAACATCTTGCAAGTGGCTGTCAGTGAGGAAGGAACAAATTCTTCCAAGACACTGCATCTTAATCTTGACC
The DNA here is from genome assembly GCF_014885135.2 of Alexandromys fortis. Lineage (NCBI taxonomy): Eukaryota > Metazoa > Chordata > Mammalia > Rodentia > Cricetidae > Alexandromys > Alexandromys fortis. The sequence goes on from NW_026068228.1 coordinate 350,868, forward strand.
TTCTAGCTTCCAAACTGTGAAAGGAAAACACTTGTCAAAGTACCACAAAATACTGGAGTTTGTGTTAGAGGCCTGAACTAAGACACACTTAAGTATAATACTAAATAATAGATGAAAAAGAAAAAAAATAATTAACCCACTTTTCTTTTCATTGCAAACCACTAGCAGTAAATTCAGCTTGTACACAGCTACCACTACAATCCTTGGAGATTCTTCCTGCAATGGAAAGAGAGCAGGAGCTGCTTCAGCCTGGGGTCTGCTATCTAACCCACATTCTGTCTGGCTTACCAAAAGCTTTGTCTTCCCACATGACAGAGGAATGTCACATGCTAATAATTTTGACTTACCCAAATGCTAACCTATGATGGGGGTAATCAACTGTCCTTAGATTGAGTATGAGACCTATTCTATGAGGAGGGAGGCAACCTCCCTCCTGGTATAGTAAGCCTGACTAAACCACCCAGATTTGGGGAGGTTGTAGGCTGAGACGGGGAACATATTACTGCTGATTAAATTGGTATACCCTCTAACTGCCTTCTAAATACCTTTGCTTATATCCGTAGACAAGGCTGCTCCCAGCCTTAATCAGAGAAACCTGTCTTTGCACTGAATGATGGTGAATGTAGAGAGTGCAGTTCAGAATGCAGAGAATAAGCAATAGCTATGGTGCTAGTCCTAAACAAGACATTTGTGCCACCCTCTTGAAGGCTCTGCAAAAGTGCAGAAGAGGAAGTTGAATATAAAAGCAGGAGGATAGGGTGAAGGACTACAAAATGTCATTCTATTGCAATCATTAATCCAGAGCCAGAGTAGTTACCTTCACTGGGTTCACTCAAGACCAGCCCTATTAACAGTAAAGCAAGGAAGGAGGTGAGTCTCATAGTGCCCCAACTTTTTACCTTTTAACTATTGGCTCTTGATAGATTTGGAGAGAGGAGAAGCCAAGGTCTTTAACTTTGTTCCCATTTCTGAGCCTACTTGGCTCAGATGGAGGTATGCCACATAGAAAGCCGGGGCTAATCTCAGTGGATAACAAAATGAATTTAATAGACATGATCTTGACAGAGACATATGTAGGGAGGAGATGGTAGATAGGGATGTGGTGAGCACTTTTCTGCCTGAGATATCTCCCCAGCACTCTTCCCTGTTTGGAGATCTGAGGATCAAACTCAGAACATCACTTGGCTGAGCAAGTGCTTCACCATTGAACTACATCCTTAGCCCCCAGCCCCATGAATATTCCCAAAACAAGTGAAATCTCCATATGGAAAAGATAACTGCTCTTCTCTGTTTATTTTATTAGATGACCCTTATCAGATGAATGTATAAAAATATAGCATGTTCACAATGGAAAACTACTGAGCCATAAAAATGAATGACGTGCTGTCACAACAACATAGACACAGCCAGAAAAATTGTTACATTGAGTGAAAAAACTGAGATGCTGAAAGACAAATGTGTATTCAGTAAAGAAATCAATAATTTAAAGTTGTAGATAAAAGAACAGCAGTTACTAGAGGTAAGAAAATCTTAAAAATGGAAGCAATTAAGAGGGATTCCAATCAGGTGGCAGAGTGAGGAAAAAACTTGGAGAAACAACTGAAATTGGGAGAGTTTTAGGGGCAAGGTGAAAACCAAGTGCAATGGAAACTCCATGGGATCTACGAGGGTAACCCTAGCAATGACTTTTAGCAGTGGGGAAAATGGAGCCTGAACTGGCCATCTTCTGCAACTAGGAAAGGCTTCAAGTGGAGGAACATCAACCCAGACGCAAAACTTTCAACCTACAGTTTGTCCTGTCTCCAGAATATGTTCTGGGACCAGAGTCTACCAGATTCGTCATTAAAGGGACTTCATCCAGCAGCTCATGGGAGGGAGCAGATAGAGTCCCACAGCCAAATATTGGAGAGCCTGGGAGTCCTTCAGAGAAGGGTTAGGAAAGATTGAAGGAACTGGAGCAGTCAGGAACAACACAAAAACACAGCCCATAGAATCAACTGATTGGGACTCAAGGGGGCTTGCAGAAATCAGAGAGAATGTAGGGGTCTGACCTCGGTCCTCTGCATATGTTATGACTGAGCAGTTTGGTGTTCTTGTGGGATTGCTAACAGTGGGAGTGGAGTGTCTCTGCCTCTTCTGCCTGTTTGAGGAACCCTTTTCCTCCTGCTGGGTTGTCTCATCCAGCCCTGATGTGATGGTTTGTGCCTGGTCTTATTGTAGCTTGTTATGCTGTGTTTGGTTGATGTCCCCTTGGAGGCCTGCTCTTTTCTGAGGGGAGGTAGAGGAGATGGTGGATCTGAGGGAGGGGAAACTGCAGTCGAAATATGATGAGAGAATAACAAAATAAAAATTTTAAAATACGGATTCTAAAGGATTGTATTAGTCATTTGTGGATGCTAGCAGCTTTTGATCATATTCACCCTCCTTAAGAGGGATCTTGTGAGGACAAGGAGGGGTGCTATAGTGAGAGGGGGTCAAGAGTAATAGAGAGGATGTATTGACATAATACATAGAGACATCATAGTGAATCCCATTTGATTTATACAACTAATATAGGTTAATAATTATTTTTAAAAGAACCACTTTTAAAAGAACCACTCAGAATTGGAGAGAGAGTTCTGTAAGCAAAAGTGCTTACTGTACCAGCTTGATGGCATGAGTTCAATCCCCAGAGTCCATGGTAGAAATAGAGAACTGACTCTAAGGACTAGGCTAGACTCAGAGGACACATGACACTGGCCAATCCTCACACATTTAACTACTTCAACAATCTCTGTACTCTTAACCTTCAAACTGCATCCTGGCCCCTATTGATCCAGGGTCTGGGCCATCCCTATACCTCCAGACTATAGGCCAGTGTGCACAGCTACAAACACCAGCCTAGCATCTGTGGTCCCAGGCTTTGGACAATCACCTACAGATGCAGGCTCCACACTTGTCTAGGCATAGGGCTGGCTATAAGCTCTAGTGTTATACATGGTTCAGGTCTATCCCATTGGCCCTTATTCTAGGCCAACTCCCACAGACTGAGGTTCTAGGACCATTCATAAAAGTACAGGTTCCAGTCCAGACTCTGTAGGCCTTAGGCTAAGGCTTTTTCACAAAACGTGAAATCCTTCAAGTGCCTAGTTAGCCCATGAATCAACACAAGACAACCTGCCCAGAATTTAGGCTTAGTAGTTCTACTTCTAGGGCACATTGTGTACACATGTGTGATAGTTGATATATGCACATATAAATTTTTGAATTTAAGGTTATTTTAGTGTGTCATTTCCAAGGCTTTTTTTGGTTATTTGGTTTTTTGAGACTGGGTTTCTCTGTGCAACTGCCCTGGCTGTCCTGGAATATGCCTGTTTCTGTCTCCAGAGTGTTTCCACATTTTTAACAAAAAAATAGAGATAAATCTTTTTTAAAGTAATTATTGTTTTAAAGAGAATTCTCAAGTATAGCTCTTCTTTTCGCTCAATGCCTCAGCTTTCACCTATTATTAACATCTGGCTACTGAGCAATCCAGTTGTTACAGTTTATGAGTCTACTGATGCTTTAGTAATGTTGGTGGTTTACATCAAAATTTATATCAGGGTTCATCTAGTCCTCCTATGGGGCTTGATAGATATATAGCATGTACCTACTATTGTAGCACAATACAGTTTAATTGCCCTAAATTCCCTTATACAATATGTATTAATATTTCCCATTTTTCTCACTTCTTTTGCAACCATTTTCCAATCTTTATAGTTTTGCCTTGTTCCCTTGGTCATGTGGTATATGTAGCTGGGTTTTGCCTGTGTGTGGTAGGCATGCCCATGTATTCAAACATGTGGGTACACATGTGCACACAAACATAGGGAAGCTCACAGTATTCAGAAATTTCTCTAGATCACTATACCTTACTCACTGAGTTAAGTTCTCTAAGTGAACCCACAGCCCACTAATGTAGACTATTTTAGCTACCCAGCTTACTCTGGGGATTCTGTTTCTACCATTTGAGTTCTGGAATTACAGGCAGGCCACCACTTCCATCTGGCATTTACATGGATTTTGTAGATTTGAACTAAAGGTGTTTTGTATGTGTATGGAGAGTGTTTTATCCACTGAGCTGTCTCCAGCCCTTAGTATATAGGATTTTTAAATCTGTATTGGTTCATTGAGAATTTTATAAAATGTGTTTTGAACATATACATCCTTTCCCCAACTCCTCCACTGGAACCTCCCTCCCTCACACAACTTTGTGTTCTCTTTTTCACCTATTAAGTCTAATGTATGCTGCCCATATATTCTTGGATGTGTGACCTTCCAATTGGAGCATGGTTAGCTTACCAGTATTATCAATCTTAAAACTGACTCTCCTCCGAGAAGCTATCAATTGCCGTATACAGACCTTTAAGACTTTCCTTTTTTTCTTAGAGAAAGACAGGGTCTCATAAGCTAACCTGAATCTATGTAGCTCCAGCTGTTTCCAGATTCATAGAAATATTCTTGCCTCTGAGTGTTGAGATCACAGGTGTGTACTACCGCAAAGTTATTCATACTTGATTCTATTACAATCTGCATTCAAGGTTCCCTCATGCTTTTCCATGGCTTGATAGCTTTTCATGAATCAATATTGTTTCATTATGTATATGGCCCAGAATTTATCCATTCCTCTATTAAAGAACATCTTAGTTGTTTCCAAGTTTTAACAATTTTATATATGTCATAAACATTCATGTGCAAGTTCTTATTTGAACATAAGTTGTCAACTCATTTAAATAAATATCACAGAGTATGACTGTCATATTGTTACGAGACTATGGTTTAATTTTGTAATAAACTGCCAGTCTATCTGCCAAAGTAGCTGTACCATTTCATCTTCCTACAAACAATTAGCTGTCATACGCCTACATAGCACTACCCTTGCTTGATGTTTTATTTAGGGTTTTATCCATTTATACTGGTGTCAAGTAGAGAGTCACAAAAGTCAAATATGATATAATTATATAAATATTCATAATTCACCAAAGAAAGTGCAACAGCGGTAGGGATATGGCTCAATCATTAAACTGTTTGCCTTGTAAGCATGAGGACATGAATTAAATCTCTAGCATAAACAAAAAAAAGTAAGGAGGTGGGCACTTATAATTTTATTGCTAGGTAGGCAAAGACCGTGGGATCCATGAGGATTACTGGTCAGGCAACCTAGCCAGTTCTTTGTGAGAGACTCTCTCAAAAGACAAGGTGGATGGCATCAGAAGAATGACAACAAAGTTTGACCTCTGAACATCATATTAAGACACAGACACATGAACAGGTATGCATTTATAGTGTATGCACAGGAACATGTACACAAACACACATACCCAAAATGATTAGTAGTTACTCAGAGCTGTGGTAAAGGAGGAACTAGGATTCACTGGTAATGCTCATGGGATTTCTTTTTACAGCGAAACTGGACTGTAGTGGCATTTTCATACCTTTGGGTATGCAAAACTATCTGAATTAAAGAAAAAAATGGTGCCTTTAATGGTGCATCAATTAAAGTTCATTTGAATTGGGGCTAATACCTCTCTCACCCATACCACAGTACTCAGATGAAATATTATTTTACATGCTTTAGCACCCAAATACTTGGTGTAACTGAAGATAGATGATTTAGCACCCAATAACTTGGGGGAACTGAAGACAAAGTTTTCCTGATTCTCCAGAATTAGATGTCATATAAATGTATGATATAAGATAAATGCCACTCTGGCCAGGGAAGCAAGTAGGCAGACTATAGATCTTCATCTTTCCTTCTGCTCCTCCAAATCCAAAAGCCCAGTATTATCTTTAGATAATTTAGATACCTGATGCAGCTTGGTGTTTTCTCTTGCTCCTATCTCCTGTGCACCACACAAATCTTTTCCTCTGAACTTCCTGCCCCATTGCTTGTCCCAGCCTCCAACTCCAGGAGGCATCCTCTGAGAACCCACAGACTACTAACAAGGGAAGCAAGTAGGCAACTGCAGATCTTCACCTCTCCCTCCATTCCTCTGGGTCCAGTCCTCTATTCTCGTCCCCAAGTCTAAAGCAGACCTTCTGCTTGGACTCTCCTTACTCTGGTCCCATTCCTGGAGTGATAACTAAGCAGAACCCAGTGGAATGCCATGCTTTTCTCCCTCCAGTTAATCCCCTCACACACCCTCAGACCACCCTCATTCCTAACTCTCGGGCCCCAACATCCAGAAACACATTTTACCTGGAACACATCCTCCCATGGCCACACATATCAGGATCTCAGAAGAATTTCCTACCAGACAATAAACAGCCACCACACTCTCCTAAGAATCAGAGATGGCAACAGAAACCAAAGAAGAAAACACCCACCGAAAAAAGACATGCCCAGATATCAGCAACTAGAATTAAATTTTTCCATTCCCAGATGCCTGGACTCCAGCATAAAAAAGATAGTTAATAACAGCCAGGACAATATGTCTCCAATAGAGCCCAGAAGCCTTACCACAGCAGGCTCTGAATATCCCAGTAAAGCTGAACTCCAAGAAAAAGACCTTAAAACAGTCTTGATGAATATTATAGAGGTCTTTAAAGAGGAAATGAACAAATACCTTAAAGAAATCTATGAAAACACAAACAGACAATGGAAGAAAATTACTAAAACCATTCAAGATCTCAAAGTGGAAATAGAATCAATAAAAAAAAAACAATCTGAGGGAAATATAGAAATGAAAATTTAGGAACTCAGAAAGGAACCACAGAGGCAAACTTCAACAGAATGCAAGAGATTGAAGAGAGAATCTCAGGTTTTGAAGACAGACTGGAAGTGGACACATCAGTCAAAGAAAATGTTAAATATTAAAAAAAAAAACTACTGATACAAAACATCCAGGAAATCTGCGATGGTAGGAAAACACCAAATACAAGGGTAATAGGAAAGAGAAGAACACAGATCAAAGGCACAGGAAATATTTTCAACAAACTCATAGAAGAAAACAAGAAAATTTTCCTAACCTAGTAAAAATGATACATGTATAAGGAGTATACAGAAGACCAAATTGATCATTTCAGAAATGTCCCCTCATCATATCATAAATAACCAAAACACTAAATATATATATAATAAAGAATATTATATATAATAAAGAATTTTATATATAATAAATAGTATTTTAAAACTGCAATGGAAACCGCCAAGTTACATATAAAGGCAGACCTATTAGAATCACATCTGACTTCTCAATGGAGACTCTAAAAGTCAGAAGGGCCTGAACAGATGTGCTGCAGACTCTAAGAGACCACAGATGTCAGTCCAAACTACTATACCCAGCTAAATTTTCAACCATTATAGAAGTAGAAAAAAAAGATATTCTGTGACAAAATCAGATTTAAACAATACCTATCTATAAATCTATCACTACAGGTGTTAGACAGAAAACTCCTACCTAATGAGATTAACTACATCTAAGAAAGCACAGAGAATAAAAATTCCAGACCAGAAAAAGGCAAAAAAGGGAAACACACACACCACACATACCACCACTAATGACAACAAAATAATAGGAATCAACACCATTGATCATTGATCTCTCTGAACATCAATGATCTCAATTCACCAATAAAAAGATACAAACTAACAGAATGGATATGAAAACAGGATTCATCATGCTGCTGCATCCAAGAAACAAACCACAATATAAAGGAGAGAGATCACCTCAGAGTAAAAGAATGGAATAAGATGTTCCAAGCAAATGGATCTAAGAAGCAAGCTGGTGAAGCCATTTTCATATATGACAAAATGGACTTCAAAAACTAATAAGAGATAGGGAAGAACACTACATACTCAAAGGAAAAATCCACCAAGAGGATACCACAGTTCTTAATATCTATGCCCCAAACAGAAGATGACCCAAGTTTGTAAAAGAGACACTACTATAGCTCAAATCACTTATTGACCCTCACACACTGTGAGTGGGAGACTTCAATACCCCACTCTTACCAACAGGCAGGTTGTACAGACAAAGACTAAACAGAGAAACGCTGGAGTTAATTGATGTTATAAATCAAATGGACCTAACAGATATTTACAGAACATTTCAACTGGACACAAAAGAATATACCTTCTCACCAGCTTGTGGAAGTTTCTCCAAAATTGACGACATATTCACACACAAAGCAAGTTTCCACAAGAAAATTGAAATAACTCCTGCATCCTATCTAACCACCATGGATTAAAGCTGGATATCAACAACAAAAATAACAGAAAGGTTACAAATTCATGGAAACTGCATAGCTCTTTACTGAACGGAAAATGGGTTAAGACAGAAATAAAGAGAGAAATTAAGGACTTCCTAGAATTGAATGAGAATGAATACACAACATATCCAAAGTTCTGGGACACAATAAGAGCAGATTAAAGAGGTAAGTTCATAACACTAAGAGCCTACATAAAAAAAAAAATAGAGACATCTCATACTAACAACATAAGAGCACACCTAAAAACTCTAGATCAAGAAAATAAGAAGTCACACCCCAGAGTAGATGGCAAGAAATAATCACTATAATGGCTGAAATCTGTTGAATTAAGAGCAGCGGGGCTGCGTCCCCAACACCCGGCCGCTTGGCTAGCTTATGCCCGAAATAACAACACACAAACTGTATTCATTTAAGAACTGCTTGGCCCATGAACTCTAGCCCTTACAGGCTAATTCTCGCACCTGGACTAACCCATTTCTAATGATTGTTTGTAAGCACCCCAAGGTGCACTTACCAGGAAGATTCTAGTCTCCGTCCATGCTGTCCGGGAGCAGAGCAGAGTCTGACCTCACTTCCTCTTCCGCCCAGAATTCTATTCTGTTTACTCCTCCCATCTATGTTCTAAGCTATGAGGCCAAGCAGTTGGTTTATTATAATTAACCAATGACCTTCCTCTATCAGAAATCAATAATATAGAAACAAACACAAACAAGACAAAGAACCAATAGTTTCTTTGAGAAAACCAGTTTTCTTGAATTAACTAAAAGACAGAAAGGGAGAATATCCAAATTAACAAAATTAGAAAGGGGGCAAATCAAGACACCATTGCAATTCAGAGAGTCATTTAAAAAGTAGCAAAAGACAAGATCTCCTGAGTAAATTGGGAGCATGGAGACCATGGGAGAGGGTTGAAGGGACGAGGAGAGGAAGGGAGGGGAGCAGAGAAAAATGTAGAGCTCAATAAGATCAATTAAAAGAAGTTGTGCTCCACAAGATGCAGGTGGATCTCTGTGAGTTCGAGACCAGCCTGGTCTACAGAGCTAGTTCCAGGACAGGCTCCAAAGCCACAGAGAAACCCTGTCTCGAAAAACCAAAAAAAAAAAAAAAAAGATTGAAAAAGATTGTAAAATCCAAAAGAAATAGATAATTATCACAATGCATAATGCTTATCAAAGTTTAATCAATACCAGATTGGCAATTTGAACAGACCTATGAACACCTAATGAAATAGAAACACTCATTACAAATCTCCCAACCAACCAACCAACCAAACAAACACGGGCCAGATGGTTTTACTGAAGAATTCTACCAGACTTTCAAAGAAGAACTAATGAAAATACTCCTCCTCAAACTATCTTGTAAAATAGAAACAGGAGGAATATCGCCAAATTAATTTTAAAAATCCACAGTTACCCTGACATTTGAATCACATAAGGCCAAACAAGAAAATACAACCCCCTTTCCCTTATGAACACAGATGAAAATAAACTCAATAAAATACTTGCAAACTGAATCCAAGAACACATCAGAAAGATCATACACCATGACTGAGTAGGCTACATCCCAAAGATAGAGGCATAGTTCAAATAGTACATGAATAAATTTAATCCACCATTAAGCAAACTGAAAGACAAAAATCACATGACCATCTCATTAGAGAAAAGGCCTTTGACAAAATTCAACACCCCTTTATTGTAAAACTCCTGGTTATGTTAGGGATTACAAGAGACACACCTAAACATAACAAAGACAGAGAACAGCAAGCCCATAGCCAAAATCAACTTTAATGAAGAGAATCTCAAAGCAAATTCCCTAAAATCAGGAACAAGACAAGGTTGTCCACTCCCTCCATTACTATTCAAGATAGTATTTAAAGTCTCAGCTAGAGCAATAAGACAAAGTAAGGAGATAAAGAAGATACGAATTGGAGAGGAAGAAGTCAAAGTATCTTTATTTGCAGATGACGCAGTATACAGAAGTGACCTGAAAATTACACTAGCAAACTCCTACAAATGATCAGTACTTTCAGCAATGTAGCTAGATGCAAAATTAAGTCATAAAAATCAGTCATCCTATCAGTGTGGCAGTTTCTCAGGAAATTCGGGATCACCCTACCCCAGGACCCAGCAATACCACTCTTGGGAATATACCCAAGAGATGCCCAATCATACTACAAAAGCAGTTGTTCAACTATGTTCATAGCAGTATTTGTAATAGCCAGAACCTGGAAACAACCTAGATGTCCTTCAATGGAAGAATGGATGAAGAAAGTGTGGAATATATACATATTAGAGTACTACTCAGCGGTAAAAAAAATGACATCATGAATTTTGCATGCAAATGGATGGAAATAGAAAACACTATCCTGAGTGAGATGACCCAGACCCAAAAGGATGAACATGGGATGTACTCACTCTTAATTGGTTTCTAGCCATAAATAAAGGACATTGAGTCCATAGTTTGTGATCCTAAAGAAGCTAAATAAGAAGGAGAACCCAAAGAAAAACATATTGTTATCCTTCTGGATATAGGAAGTAGACAAGATTGCCGGGCAAAAAAAAAAAAAATGGGATCTTGAGGGTGGAGTGGGATGGGGGTAAGGGGAGATGGGGAGAGAAAAGTGAGAAGGGGAGTATGGGGGGAACTTGGGGAAATGGGGTCGGGATAAAGGGTGGGTGGATATGGGAACAGGGAAGCATATATCTTAATTAAGGGAGCCATCTTAGGGTTGGCAAGAGACTTGAACCTAGAGGGGCTCCCAGGAGCCCAAGGCGATGTCCCCAGTTAGTTACTAGGGCAGCTGAGGACAGGGAACCTGAAATGACCCTATCCTATAGCAATACTGACGAATATCTTGCATATCACCATAGAACCTTCATCTGGCGATGGATGGAGATAGAGACAGAGACCCACAATGGAGCACCAGAATGAGCTCCCAAGGTCCCAATAAGGAGCAGAAGAAGGGAAAAAATGAGCAAAGAAGTCAGGACCAAGAGGGGTGCACCCACCCACAGAGACAGTGGGGCTGATCTATTGGGAGCTCACCAATGCCAGCTGGACTGGGACTGAAAAAGCATGGGATAAAACCGGACTCTCTGATCATGGCGGACAATGAGGGCTGATGAGAAGCCAAGGACAATGGCACTGGGTTTTGATCCTACTTCAAGTTCTGGCCTTGTGGGAGCCTAGCCAGTTTGGATGCTCACCTTCCTAGACCTGGATGGAGGGGAGAGGACCCTGGACTTTCCACAGGGCAGGGAACCCTGACTGCTCTTCGGACTGCAGAGGGAGGGGGAGAGGAGTGGGGGGAGGGGGAGGGAAATGGGAGGCTGGGAAGGGGCAGAAATTTTTTTCAATAAAATAAATCAGTAATCCTTCTATATGCAAATGACAAACTACTGAGAAAGAAATCAGGCAAGCAACACATTTCACAATAACCTCAGATAATATAAAACACCTTAGGGTAGCTCAAACCAAAGACTTGTAAAATAGAAAAGCCTTTAAGACATTGAAGGAAGCAATTGAAAATGATCTCAGAACATGGGAAGATCTCTCATGCTCATGGATTTATAGGAATAACATAGCAAAAAATGTTCATCTTACCAAAAGCAATCTAAAGATTCAATGCAATCCCCATCAAAATCCTAATACAATTCTTCAGAGATGTTGAAAGGACAGTGTTCAGCTTTATATGGAAACACAAAAAAACTAGAATAACTAAAACAATCCTAAATAATAAAAGAACTGCTGAAGATATCACCATCCTTGATTTCAAGTTATACTACAGTAGTAAAAACACCATGGTAATAATGGTGTTTAAAAAAAGCACATTGATCAATGAAATCAAATTGAAGAGCCAGATATAAACCTGCACACATACGGGCTCCTGATTTTTATAAAGAATCCAGATGTACACTGAAGAAAAGGCAGAATCTTCAACAAGTTGTGTTGGTCAAACTGGACATCTGTATGTAGAAGAATGCTAATAGTTCCATACCACCTTACACAAAACTAAACTCCAAATTGATCAAAGACCTCAACAACAACAACAACAAAAAAGCCAGATACACTGAACCTGATAGTACAGGAAGTTGGGAATAGCTTTGAACTCATTGACACATGAAAAAACTTTCTGAACAGGACACCATTAGCACAGGTACTAAGTAAGATCAACAAATAATAAATGGGACCTCATGAAACTGAAAAGCTTCTACACAGCAAAGGACACAGTCATTCAGACAAAGCATCAGCTTACAGAATGGGAAAAGATTTTACCAATTACACATCCTATAGAAGGCTAATATCAAAAATACATAAGGAATACAACAAAACTAGATATCAAGAAAACAAATAATCCAATTTTTAAATAGAGTACAGATCTCAACAGCGTTTTCCAAAGAGGAAATTTAAATCACTGAGAAACACAAATGTTCAGCATCCTTAGCCACCAGGGAAATGCAAGTCAAAACTACTTTGAGATTTCATGTTAAACAATTTAGAATGGTTAAGGCCAATAAAACAAGTGACAACTCACTCTGGAAAGGATGTGGAGCAAATGGAACACTCATCTATTGCTGATGGGACTGCAAATTTGTCCAGACACTATGGAAATCAGTGTGTCACTTTCTAAGATGACAATTGATCTACCTCAAGTTCCATCTATACCACTCTTGGGAATACACCCAGACTGTTTTCTCTTACCCTAGAGACACTTGATAAACCATATTTATTGCTGCTCTATTCATAATAGCCAGAAATTTTAAACAACCTAAATATCCCTCAACATAAAAATGGATAAAGAAAATTGGTACCTTTACATAAAATGGAGTATTGCTCAGCCATTTAAAAATCATAAAACTCATAGGAAAATAGATGAACTTGAAAAAAATCATCCTGAGTAAGGTAACCCACAATCAGAAAGACAAATATGATATGTTCTTGCTTATAAGTGGATATTAGTTGTTAAGTTAAATGTCCAAGCTACAGCTTGTGAAACCACAGAGGGTAGGTATAGAGTAAGGTACTAGAGGGAATATAGGCCAATAGGGAACATAGGAACAATAGGTCTTGTTAAGAAATTGGAATAAAGTAGACAACAATGGACAGATGAGGATGCTGGAATTGGAAGATCAAATGGGAAGGGGAAAAAGAGGGGATTGAGGAATAGAATACAGGGCAAGAAAGCTAACATTAAGAGGACTTTGAGAGGTAGCATGAAAAAATGAAAGAATAGAACCTTCCTAAAATATATAAATATATTAAGGCAATCTACATGAAATCACCAAATAATGGGGGAGACAGAGTCTCAAGTGGACATCCCTTGTCACCAAATGAAGTTTCCAGTACCAGGATTGGATTACGTCTAATGAGTTGTTAGCCAAAGAAGGTCCCATGAGACCTCCAAACAACCCATGCTTTTGCAAAGGCAATAGGTTCCTCTCTATGAACTGACATCAAGGCCCCATTGCTAAAGACAACACCTATACAATCATTGAACATGAGAAGTCTAGCTTACATAAAGGCCTCACCCATACTTTCTAGTGTCTTTGGTACAGGAAGGTACTCTGCAGGCTACCTAAAGGGTAGCATAACACCAAGCCAGTCACAAACCCTTTGATCTATGATTGTGTCCTGCCTGAAAGATATGCTACAGCAATGGTGGCACAAAGCTTATGGGAATAACCAACTACTATCTGATTTGACTTAAGGCCTGCTCCACAAGATGCAACATATACCAACACTGCTTGGGTAACCAAGAACCTGAGCCTAGATAAACCAGGGACATATGTTAAGACCAAATAATACTGATCTAAAAATCAAACAACAAAAAACACCAAAAACAAAAAAAGAATTACCACAAAGTAATGTATTGAGTTCTAACGATATTCTATACTCATAGAACAGTGCCTCATCAACTATCACTAGAGAAGCTTCCTCCTGCAGCAGATGGGCACATAGAGACATACAGCCAGTCATTACACAGAGTGAGAAAACGTGGAACATTTAGCCCTAAATGGGATGTCTCCAGCAAATCCCTCCCTCAGAGCTCAGGTAACCCCATGGAAGAAGAGGCAGAAAGAGTGTAAGAGACAGAGGAGATGGAAGACACCAGGAGAACAAGGCCCTCATATGAAGCTCGTATGAACTCAGAGACTAAAGCAGCACGCACTGGGCCTGCACGGGTCTGTACTATGTTCTCAGCATAAATATTATGGTTTCCAGTTTAGTGTTATATTCCAGAATGGGTGAATGATTGATCTGAGTCTTGTGGCTTCTCTGGGCTCTTTCCCTTCTGTTGGTTTGTCTTGTCCAACTTCAATGAGATAGTTTTTTTTCTTTTTATATTTTATTTTGTTGTATGTTATTATCTTAGAAGCCTGCTCTTTTCTGAGAGAGAAAGGAAGTGGATGTGGCCGAGAGAGGAGGTGGGGAAGAACTGAGAGAGGTAAAACAAGGGAAAACAGCAATAACGCTGTATTGTAGAAAATAATCCAGTTTCTTTTGTTTTGGGGGTTTTTTGTTTTCAAAACCCTGTTTTTCCTGGAATTTGCTGTGTAGACCAGCAGCCTCGATCTCAGAGCTCTGCCTATCTCTGCCTCATAGGATTAAAGGCTTGCACCACACCACTGCCCAGCCATACCCTATTTTCTAAAGAGGGGAAAAATGCGTGCACCTAAGTCCAGAGTCAGAAGCAAGCTTAAACACACATTCCTTTAGTACCCATACTGCAGATGATGATATAGCCTGTTTTGTGCTTCTGGGGAAGAAGGTGGACTTTTCTCCTTTCCTTCCCCAAATCACTGTTCCTTTGCCAGTTAGGTGGACAAGCAGAACTTGTATCCATATACCTTCCTCAACTCATGAGCCTTTCTGCTTTTTCTCAGAGGAAGGTTTAAAACTCATGCCTTTTACTTTAGACTTGAAGATAAGGTACTCAATTGAAGCAATACTTTTTAAAGGAAATTCATAACACCATTGACAGCTGACACCATCCTACCTGTGGGTATTTTTTGTTGTTACTCTGACTACTCAGAGCTTAATGAATAGGGACAACTAATCATGGATTCCCCATGAAGTTTCAAAGGTATCCAGGAGTCATGAGGATAGGAGTTTTTTGGTTGGGTGTTTACGCCTATCCTAGGAACACTGAAGAAACCGCTAAATGGGAAGCCCAATTTGTTCTCCCAGTTCACCTTACAACATATCACGATTTCCCAAACCACCTGACATAACATAGCTTTCATACTCTTATACAGTTTTGAAATCACCATACTATACTTTATATGCAAAGCACACAGTTACATTTATTCTTTAAGAAAATGAATATATAAACAAACATACAAATATATAAATAGTGGGGTATTCCATGTAACAACACACAAAAAAATATGTCAACATTTTGTGTTCATTAAAGGACAGGTTTTCAGCTCTTGTCATTGAGAACATGGTCATGAGACAAGTAAAACCTTCAAAGGGAGCTCCGTCTTTTTCTCAGTGAGGACAACAGCACTACAACACATTAAGGGAAGCACGCTATGCTATGAGAAGAGAGGAAACACAGCGGTTTGAACCTGGGTTGTCAGGAGAATACTGGTGAGATGAATTCTAAGTAGAAATGTGAACAAAACGATGCGAAGGAATAGATCCCCAGATATTCAGTCCAGTGAGTAGCAACTGTAGAGAAAGGATTAATTATGAACGGAGTTAACTTATGATAAGTGGAAAGAGACAGGAATTAACAGTGGCAGGCACATGCCCTCACCCTTAAATCAGGCCCTATCCCACTGAGAATGATAAGACAAGTCATATAGCTATGCAAGTACTGAGACTGGGTTTCTAAGTCATATAGCTATGCAAGTACTGAGACTGGGTTTCTCTACTGGGCACATTAGTGAAAGCTGCTTACTAGAACTGATATCCAGAGAACAAATTCAGGGGCGCCTCTGGCCCTGTCCCTCCGAGACTAGGCTAGATCTCTGTATCATAGGTATAGATAACAAAAGATAAATTTCTTCTTTCCAGTCTCTCCCAAAGCATTCAAGATTCTCTTTAACAAGAAAAGCATCATTTGTTTGCAGTATTGTCCCAACACTTAAATGCAGTAGAGGATTATAGAGGAGTCAAGCTGGGCTGGGAATACAGCACAGTGGTAGAGCACTTGCTTATTATTAGCCTCAGCACCTCAAAAGGGAAAGAGAAACTCAAGGAGTCATATTACAAACTCCAGTTAGTCCCAGAGAGAGTTCTATACCTCCTCCCAAGCCACAAGGTTGTCTTTCAGAGACCCATGCCCAGAAGAGTCCAGATGGACACACAAGTGAGCCTAGAATGAAGTCACTTCCAAGTCTCCACATGTTCTACTACATGGACCAGTCTTTTTTTTTCCAAAGTCACAATAAAAGTGACATAAGAAAACATCTCCAAAAAAGCATCTTTTCCAAGTATCGAGGGCTTTGACTAGTTAAATCTCACTGATCCATGCTGTGCTACCAGTACCAGAAAGTCTTTTTCTTTTTTACAAGTTGAGGGGCTCACAAATAAGGGAAGAGGTTTAAATAACTCTAAAGATGACTCTAAAGATGACTATTTCATGGCATTTTAAATTACTTTTTAAAAATATTAAGACGTGATCCTAGCACTTAGTTTATGGACTTTAAAGTGCTTGTATATTTTAAGTGCAAGTGCAATATTTGTTTTGTTTTTTTACAATAAGGAATAGAACCTGTAGAAAGGGTAGATCAGTGTCAACTTTAACACCGATAATACTTTATCTTCTCTAGTTTCTTAGGAAAGCCGAGAGAGCTGCAACTTCACAGTTATCTACATGTACAGGACTGGGCAATCATACCCTCATATTCCTTGTACAAGATACTCCCATTTGCCTCAACCAGAAGGATACTCATGGGAAGAAACTTATAAGGGACACAGGAAGGCTGAGGTACACTGCGATTCACCAGTTCATGCACAAGGCTCTGAATGATGGCATGGTTGGGTGAATTAAGACCATAGGGTAGCACATGATTGCAGAGTCCTTTACAGTAATTTGGAGTGTACAGACGGGGAGCAATGATCCAGTGATCCCAGCCTAGTTGATCGAAGCTGACTTTGTAAGGGTGGAGGGAACATTGGTTATTTACAGACCCTTCATGTTCCTGAGTATGACAAGCGACATCAGATGCAATGCTGCAGGCTTGCCGGGCACTCCGTGTGAGAGAAGATTCCCTATCAGTTAACTCCTCTTGGCCTCGTGCGCGTTTAGCCTGAATGCTCTGGTTGGTGTCATTGAAATAGAGTAGCAAGAAGGCGACATCCAAGGATGCTATGCTATGCCACTGGAACTCAAGACCCTCGCTGCCTTTTTGCTGCTCACACATGAAGCGGAGGCGAAGGACTCTCCGTCCCTTGCGATTCCAGAGTCTCTGCTGAACACAGTGTGTAATATCCATCTCTGTCCAGGCTTTAGACACGGGAGGCGGCTTGAAGGAACCCATTTCAGAAGGAAAGGGCTTGGTCAGGCATTTGGGGACCCACGGCTCCACACGGCAGGAGAGATGGTAATGAACTAGATGAAGCTGATGGCGGTAAACCACAGTGGCTCGGACTAGTTCGTATGCTACCTGGTTTGATGCCAGAGGAAAGTCCAGGGTCTGTACATGCCAGGAACCTGCACAAACGTGAAAGAACAGGATCCAGCATTAGAGTCTTGCCTCTTACCTGAACATCCCTTATAACGCCTCTTATAACGCCTCTAAATGTAAACTGATAGTTACTGCTAGCCCTGGAATTAACTCGATATAATACAGTCTATCATTTATGGAGCACTTCCCAGTGCCATTTAGAACATACTCAACAGTCTTCTGAGATAGTTGTTAGCACTATTTTGTAGATAATGGCAATGAGGCTTACAGAAACCATCAGAGGACACCAGGGCAAAGGCTGGGGATGAAGCTCAGCATGACCAGTCCAGGTCCTGGATCCTATGCCCTGAACTGAAAAAGAATGCATGCAGCCAGCACCTGGTAAGTTTAAAATTTGAACCCAAGTCTGTTTATAGTAAGTATAAATCCATCTTACTTTTGGATTATTAACAGTGAAAACAGAAATATGGAATTATTTAATGTGTATGTTGCATATATTGAAGAACAATTATATTAGTTGACTATTAAAGATGACTAGTTAAAAACTATCAAAACACACATATATTAAGAAAGAATTCCCATGTCTCATCACTGTACAGATGTAGCTTTAGGGGGAAAATCTAATAGTGGGTGCTATGACTACCATCATTTCAAAACCAGGAAAAATCAAGCGCTAAACAGCTGGGTGGTTACCATCTTTGTATCTCTGCCTTCCACCAACTTCAAGGACTGCTTCTGAATCTTTTCCTTCAGTCCAATCTCCCCTAGTCCCTCGGGTTTGACCCATTCATTTTGCAACCATGCCTTTAAATACCATTTCAATATAAACCTTGATTATATAAATAGTCTTATTTGAAAAAAAAAAAAAACCTGCCCCAGCCAGGTGGCGGTGGCACAAGCCTGTAATCTCAACACGTGGGAGGCAGAGGCAGGTGGATCTGAGTTCGAGGCCACCTGGTCTACAGATCAAGTCCTAGGACAGCCAAGGCTACACAGAGAAACCCCGTCTCAAAAACCTAAACAAACAAACGTGAATAAATAAGTAAATAAGAAAAAAAACCTGCCCCAAACTGCAAGCAAAGTAGGCTTCAAAGCTTTAATCCAAATTGTAGTGCTGACACCCTGTGGCCAAACCATGATCAGAATATATTCTTGAAAACAAATCTGGTTCCAAAAATAAATAAGTAAATAAATAAAGAGCGAAAAGTGTCTGTCTACAGAACTCTGAACTTCTCCTTTTCCTGGTACAGATTAAGAGTAGACTAGAAAAATCAGACAGCACAGGGTAAAACCTTCTCTTGTGTTGGAACATCTTAGTGTGCCCATGTGTTATTCACCTAACCTTCCTTTTCCACTGAATGTGTAAGCCTGAAATTCTTCAAGGGGACAGTCACTTTCAACAAAGAAGTTCTTTTAATGTCTTGGTGTTCAAAATATTTTCAGAAGTTCCCATTCCAGCTCATGCCTAACACACCCTCAAGTTTGCAGCACTAGCCTTCCTCCTGGGGAAGGAGACCCACACTTATTTCCTCAAGTTACCCCACATTCCCTCTAACAATTTTCCAAGAGGCCCACCCAGCCACTTGCCCCACCCTGCAAAGGAACCCCACCCAAACAAGCTGTCTGCCGAGGAGCTGCCTTTTCCTTTCAGACCTTTGCATCACGTGTTTCCTGAAGCAGGGTGGGGCTGCTGAGAACCTCAGCCAGGAAGGGTCTGCAAAGAACTTTTCATGGGAAGGGATGACTCATACGTCCTGTGTGAATGAACTTGACATCTACTTCTGGATCCTTCTACAAGCCCAAATGCCAGTTGTCCCACAGTCAGCCCAGGAACCTTGCAGTTTTAGTCCTAGGCATATATTCTCTCTCTCTCTCTCTCTCTCTCTCTCTCTCTCTCTCTCTCTCTCTCTCTCTCTCTCTCTGTTTTCAAGACAGAGTTTCTATGTAGCTTTGGAGCCTATCCTGGAACTCGCTCTGTAGACCAGGCTGGCCTTGAACTCACAGAGATCTGCCTGCCTCTGCCTCCCAAGTGCTGGCATTAAAGGCGTGTGCCACCACCGCCCAGCTAAGCATCCTCTTGTTAAGCTTCACATGACTTTGATTTGTGCAGTTTTCTAGCGCACTTAGCACTTAGTAATGATCCCAAATCCTTTCTCAAGGCCTGCAAGTCACTGCCTCTAATAAGTCTCAGTTCCTGCCATTTCCCACAAGGCACCAGCCCCACTAATCTTTCCCTTGTTTAAGCGGGATATGCTTGGTTTTGCCCTCTGTGGGCCTTCCTCCTCAACAGGTGCTCTCGTTTCCTCAGTTATAACGTCTTACAGACCTCGACTGAAATACCACGTCTTCAAAGCTGTTTTCCCTGAAACTCTTACAGAAAGAGGTGATTTTACTATTCACTATTCCAAGGCCCCTCCACTTGCCACAAACTGCAATTATTTAACAGTTTGCTTATTTATCTCCCCCATAAAAACATGTGTTCTATGAGAGCAGGTGTTGCATTTGTCCTTGTCTGAGACCATGTAAGTTTTCCTAGCTCATTATCCTGTAGTCTTCACCTTCAAAGAGCACCCAAACCACATAAATAGCCCTCTACGAGAATGCAGCTGGGTAATTTCTTAATTAGTTTAAGTGATATAACAGTTTAGAAAACCCAGGGGCTCCTACTGGATTTAGTTGTCCTGCAACCCAGGAAAGATTGCTCTGTAGGACCCAAGGAAATTTTTTTATGTTGTGGCTCAAATGCAAAATAGGCTTGGAGCCAGTTTTTCATAAGTTTACAACCCTTTGAAAGCCACGCTTGACTAAACAAGTTGCTCACCAATCAATGACAACACACCAAGCCTCCTTTCTGTCTACACATTTCCCCTCTTCTGTCCCTGGAAGGTTGTATGGGGCATTTGAACTCACCTCTTAGAGGCCTTACTGCGTTGGCTGAGGGCTTTATCAGCCTCACCATTTTAGCTCCAATTGTGCGGTTCTCCCTAGGATGCCCATGCAGGTCAGCCGAACGCTGGTATAACTTCAGCATATACCTCAAGGGATATCCTTGGGGCCGTAGCTTCTCCTTGCCAGGGGCTTCTTTTGCCAGATCCAGATTCAAGGGCAACGAGAGGTCGTCAGCCAGGAGGCTTATGGAGGGCCACTCTGCCTTTGCTATTTGGACCCTGTGTTCCATGAAAAATACCATTCCCCAAAAAAGAATTCTAAGAATTGTGAGAATGGCCATCTTGAAAAGCTTGCTGCTTGTCAACAGATTCCTACTCAAGTCCAAAGGACATCACTCTGACCTCTTCCACATCCTGGTTTAACAAACACCAAAGACAGGGCAGGAAATCAAAAGAAAAGCCGGCTGGCAGACCCTCCTTGCTTCCTGTGGGAGAATCTTCTGGGCCAAAGCAAGTCTCCTGACTAGGCTTCTTGGCAAGAAAACAAAGAGAAAGAAGAAGTGGGCCAAGGCAGCATGCCCTTCCCACTCTCCACTGGTGGGAACCACACAGTATTTCTCAAACAAACTGAAGGAACCTACGAGGAGAGGCCCATGCCCGGAACCTGGACTGCACCCAATCTACTAGGTTAAAAGGAAGCAGCCTTACCCTGGGTTACCACAGATTTAAAGGCAATACCTCAATCAGGCCTTAAAGAGACAGAGGCCTCCTAGTCCCACTCAATTGCTATGCCTCTTAGAGAAGCAGTTCACGTGGTTTGCTGCTGACTTGTGGTGAATCTACCTAGGATGATTCCTGCTCAGGATGTAAATAAAGAAATAAATAAACGAGACAGAAAAGAAGAAAGAGAAGGTTTACTCCTCCTAGATCCAGGCTCAAACACGAACTCTCTGGGGCTAAGGTCTCAGAGGTGCTTCAAGAGGTCCCTCTAAACTCTAGAATGCAAAATCACTGTGTGAATGTCCTTGCAGGGGCTCCTCCATTCAGGCTCGACATGAGAGTCAGCTGCTCAGGTTCTACTTGCCTGAGTATCATTCCTGAGGATTCTGCTATTATGGGTCTGGAATGTGAGCAGGCCACAAGAATTTTTTTTTTTATCAGTTCACAGGTGATTGTAATATGTATTTAAGTTTGAGAAGTCCAACTTAGAACTTTCTGGTTTACCATAGGAGGTGGTGAGTAAGTTTCCCCTGAGAAACCCAAAGCAATAGAAGATGAATTTGGGTGAATTTGTCTGACCTAGGTTCCTAATGGGTGGCAACAGGCCTAGGCCATTGGTTTAAGCTTTCCTGGGCAACAACTCTGTTGAAAGGGACGATAGGTTATGAACTTGCTCTCGCCCAGGTTGTTTGGAGATTTGGTGAGAACATGAGGCATAAGGTCAAGATCTGAGTGTGGTGAGTGAGGCCTGATATGTGGGAGGCACTTACCTCATAATGTGGCTGTCTACAAACAGACATTATCATGCAAGAAGCATGGGCTTTGGGTTTTTGCTTTTTTGTTTGTTTGTTTGTTTGAGTTTTACCTACCAGATTGCAGAGGTCTCATCGTTTTTGAAACCTCCTATGTCATGAATTCATAGAGCATATGTCCCAGCATTGCTGGCTTCCTCCTCAAGTGTGCTTTTCTCTCAGTGGAGCAGGCTGGACCTTTAGTCGAACACAGGTTCCTCACTCTTTTGGCTTTCTACTTAAACTTGTTTTTTTTTTTTCTGGACAGCATACAAAATAATGGGTTTCATTATGTCATCTCATAGTTGTGTATTACTGCACTTTGTTCATACACACCCCCAAGCCTGCTCTCTTCCCCCCGGAAATAGCCTGCCCTAGGCTATCATGTCATGGAGAAGATGTGGTGTTTGTCTTTCCATTTTCCCTCATTATTCTATCTTGTCTCCCTGCTTCTTCATCTCTTTCCATAGGTTACAGAGGAGAAAAAAATTGATATTAAAGTTTGGCTTATGTCTCTTACTATGATGGTCTCTGCTTCAATCTATTTTCCTCCAGATGACATATTTTGCTCTTCTTTATCTTTTTAAAAGAAGACTCATTTTAAATGATGCTAAGTACTAGTGATACAGGGGCTCATGGAGACCAGAAGAGAAAGTACAGGAGGTTATGGAACCCCCGCATTGTTGCTGGGGATTGAATTGGATTCCTCGGGAGGGGTGGTGCACGATATTAAGTGCTAAGCTCTTTCCAGTTTCACTGCGCTTCTTTAAGGCCAAATAAAACCTGCGTGTGTGTGTGTTCTCACAGGTACATCACATTTTCTTCATTATTCAGCTGTTAATGGACACCTGCAGCTTCTATTCCTGCTTTTTTAGTTTTCTTCAGAAATTTCAAGAACTAACCTTGGCTTTCACGGTGCTGGATATGTGCAGCATGCAAATTAATTTTTCTTGGCAATAATCTAGCCCTTAATATGCCTGTTTACAGGAATACTTCTATGCAATGGGGTGGCACTGTAGGCTTTTCTCCTTTTGCCATGGTAACTTTTGTGAGGCGTCCTTTTTAACAGCACCCAATTCTTTCACTCTCTATATTATCACCTTTCTTTTATATTTCCAATGGCAAACTCCAGGCCCACCACTTGTTAGCTTGTATTGGGCAATTTACGCAGTTTCTCTTTGCCTCAAATTTCCTCATAGAAATCATCTTCTCAATTTTTCTGAGAGGTAAACTGAAATATTGTGAGGACTGATGAAATTAATGCATGCAAAACCCTTATGAGAGTGTTACTCTGGAACAAAGGAAGCACCGAGTGTAGGTTGGTTTTCATTATCTGTGTTCTGTGCTGCATGCCTGGTAAAGCTGGGGCTTAGCCTGATGGATTTATCCCAGCTTCACAGACTGTAGAGAGGCAGCCAACAAGCCCCCTCAGCCCTCGGCATGCTCCCATTCTCCCCTCTCATTTTCTTTCTGTGGTATGAGAATTGAATTTGGGATTGGCAAATGTTAGGCAAATACTCTACCACTGACTTACATCCCAGGTCATCTTTTATTTGTGAGACAGGATCTCACTAAGTTGCTCACGCTTACCTGGAACTGACTCTGTGACCCAGGCATGCTTTGAACTGTCAATGTAAGGGCTTGGATCATGATTTTCTTAGATATTAAAGCAAGTTTATTAATAATTATCAATGTTTGTAATTTCAAATATGTCTAAACCTAGAAATTTACAGAAAATCAATATAATCTTTAAATTATCTGATCAATAATTTGTACAATTATTTATAACTACCATGACCTAGCTTTGTAAACACATAGCTATGTTCAAAGCATCCCTGCCACAAGCCATAGTGTCTCACCTAAGTTCCCAGGTTGGCCCTAGGAATATCCATGCCTTTCCCTTCAAAACAGCTGGCATTGTAAGTTTTTGCCACCCGGCCCAGACCAGTGTTCTTGGTTTCAGCAAAACACCCTCAAACCACCCTCCTTCTTGTCATTTGAATGGAAAGGAAGGAATCTGACCTGACTGCTTTTCTAGAAACGCACCCTGGTGACTCAATGCATGCTACTGCCCCAAATCCCCAGAAGAGGGCACCAACTGTCTTTATAGCCCTACACTTGTAGGAGGTGAGGGTGGCTATTGTGCAGGCGTGGAGGAGATCTACTAATGGGTATTCACCAGTCCACTCCACGTGAGAAAAGTCTAACTGTATACATGGGACCATTTAGGAGGTGATGATTGACGCAACGAAAGGGGTTCTTCACACAGCAAAGTGATCACTGTAAGATGTTCTAAGCAGCAAGAATCCTTAATGAGCACTGTGGGTTCATTTTTTTCAAACTATACGTGTTTTGGGCACATTAGTAAAAAGCCTGAGACTTATAAAGAGTAGATTTGTATCCAATTTCTGGGAACAAGGCTATAATAACCAGTGACCATGTATGATGGCACCCTTTCTTTGCACAATTATAATTTATTATAAATATCAAACAAGTACCTTGTATGAATTAAAAATATGGGAAGACACCTTGGATTCAAATTCCGGCTTTACCACTTAACTTGCTTGAATATTTTAAAACAATTGACTTAGTCTCTCTGTCTTACTTCCTCATCTAACACTAAAGCTAATAATAGCACGACTTTAGAGGGTGCTTGTGAGGGTGGATTCATATAAGTCACAAGCATGTTGTGTGCTAGAGACTATTCCCAACTCTGAGAGTACAGAAACAAACCAGACAAGGGCTCTATCTGCAGCATTCTCAGGCAACAAGCAAAGCACTGGGGTCAGCTGGGAGATGCCAAGATTGAAGAGTTTCTCTCTCAAGAAGCTAGCACCTGGATATAATATATAGGAAACACCGTGACTTTCCGTCTGATTACTGCTTTGATTCCTTGGGAAAGGATTACTTAAAATTTAAAACTCCATTCCCAACCAAGCAGTATTGTATGCTTTACAAAAATATTTATTAATTTGGGACTGGGCTACATCCCTTTATATAATCATGTAAATGTGGTCAATTAAATACCAGTTTCATTTACAGGTGTAAAGCATGAGAATAAGAAAGGGTCACATGCTCGAGGAGTGGATCTACTAAGATTGGACTTTTGGGAGGCTGATTTCAAGTCTCTACTCCTTGAACCTCATGATACTTTAGGATCTGGCAATGTGCATTTAAGCATAAGGTAACACAGCTTCCCTATAAAGCAGTACCACAGAGATTCCTAAACATGAAGCTAAGATGTAAACTCTATGAAGTCCAATACTGTACATACCAATTTACCTTTGCGCTTAGTAAAATTTTTGTAAATAGGTCTCTGGACAAATTCTTGTGGAAAAGGTAAGTTATTCTCAGGGAACGCTCTTGAGTTTTGAGGTAGAGAAAGCAGAAGGAAATTATTTCTGGTACGAAGAACTCTTTGTGACCTTCGCCATCTCTAAAGGTTATAGAAGCCCCACAGAAAGCAAGCACTCCTGTTCCATGAATGTATGAAAAATAATAAAAAGTGTCACCGATCCCAGGAGAAGGAAATAGATACTGCACCAGCCTTCATAGCCCAAAGACCACATTCTTTTTTTTTTTAATTTTTTATTGAGCTCTACATTTTTCTCTGCTCCCCTCCCGGCTTCTCCCCTCCCACCTTCAACCCTCCCCCAAGGTCCCCATGCTCCCAATTTACTCAGGAGATCTTGTCTTTTTCTACTTTTCATGTAGGCTGATCCATGTATATCTCTCTTAGGGTCCTCTTTGTTGTCTGTGTTTTCTGCAATTGTGAATTGTAGGCTGGTTTTTCTTTGCCTTATGGAAGACCACATATTAGTAAAGTGTAGTAGGGTTGAGACCTTATGGGCATATTCCCATCCACTTTGATATGTCTATTGTTGGCATTCTTGTTCATCTCTTTAAAGAAAAAATGTAGGCTCCTCAAGGACTCAGTAGTCAGTATCAAATCTATAATAAAGTCGCCTGTCTTTCTCTATATATCCAATATCAAGTTTGGTGTTAAAAAGGAAAAGACCTTGAGCTTAGATTTAACTAAAGCTCTTGGGACCAATAGCATAAGTGCAAGGCATTTTGAATGGTCACTTCCTTGTTGTAGACAAATCCTTGACTCGGCTCTACTGAGTTAGATAAAACTGAAGATGCCTCTATCTTGCCTTTTGCTTCCTGTGACTGTAACAAAATTGAGAAACTGTTGTTTCTCTTTCACCGACCTTATGTGTTCCCTTCACCTACTACTCTGGCAAAAAACTTCCTGTAAGACACGCACAGACCTCGGAGCCAGATTATCTGGAACATAACCACGAAGTTTCATGACGTTTGGAGTCAGAGGTCCCTTATCTCAGCTTTTCAATCTTGGACCCTGAGGTTTAGCTCTAATGAAGGCTCAACCCACCCAACACGCACACACACGCACATACATGTACATACATTGTAACTGAAGTTGAAGAAGAAAACAAACTTATCAACAACTGAATTAGCTCTAGATAAATTAGTTTTGTAGACTTGAAGACAAACTAAAACTTCAGACAAATCTCTAAGTAGACTTCAAATCTTTTAGATTCTCAGAAGACAACATTTTATTCTGCTTTTCTTTTTTTCTATTTCTGGTATTTTTCCCCTGTGGAAATATTAAAGAGAAATCTGAGGACAAATTGAGAACAAGGAAGTATGCTACTTATTTGCATTATGGAAAATGGAAATAAGAATGTAGCTGAGATCTTCTTAGTTGTCAATCCTCCAGAGTATGTTCTCAGCAGACACTAAAGTTGACCTCCAAACTCAGAACAGCATTCCCCTTTAATTAATGCTTTAGAAAAAAAATATGCCCACTCATTCACTGAATGAATTTTTATTAACTGCTATGTGTCAATTTTCTCTGTTGGGAACACAGACAAGAACAGAATAAATAGTGTTTCTATCCTTGTGTAGTTACTTACAGTCAGGGCCATGAAGACAGTATATATATATAAATGATGTCAAAAATGGAGAGATGGCTCAGTGGTTAAGACAATGTGTTTCTCTTCCAGAGGACCCAAGTTCCATTTCAAAAATAATTAAATCTTTAAAATTATCCTAAAGCAGTGTGCAGGAAATTCATGGGTTGTTATAAAGAACCTCTGACTCCAAACGTCATGAAACTCTGTGGTTATGTTCCAGATAATCTGACTCTGAGGTCCATGCGTGTCTTACAAGAAGTTCTTTGCCAGAGTAGTAGGTGGAGGGACCACTTAGGGTCTGTGAAAGAGAAACAACAGTTTCTCAATTTTGTTTCAGTCATAGGAAGCAAAAGGCAAGATAGAGGCATTTTCAGCTTTCTCTACCATCAGGCAGCAGAGGAGGGAACTAGTATGGAAGACACAATTTAGGCAGATGAGTCTAGGACACTTCACCAAAAAACTTGATATGTAAGCTAAGATATGAAAGTTATGTAGAAACTCAGAAGATGAAGACTTTAGAAAAAGAATGTTACAGACAGATGATATAACAACAGAAAGACTCTGAAACAAAAAAGACCTTGGAATCCCAAGAAGAAAGAAGACAAGTTCGGCATGACCCTAGGACACATGTGTCAAGGCTGGGAAGTACAGTAGAAATCAGATTATGGAAAACAAAACTTCAAAATAATCATGTTTTGTTATGCTGTAATGGAAGATGAGTAGTCCCTATTAGTGTTCCAGATCAATTAGAAAATACATGTGGACAGAAAATGAGAGAATTCGTTTGATCAGGGACATGATGATGGCTTCAAGAGCATAATAGATGGGGGATTATAGATACCATTTCGAAGCTTGGAAGAGAAGTTGTTTCCATATAGATGTGGATTGAAGACATGGACATTGTTGGGTTCACATTGAGAAAGTACAGAGTGGGAAAATGAGAAGGCCTTGGGTGAAAGTCTAAACAAGTCTAACTTTTATTGCTATCAGGTTTCTCTAGGTATCAGTCTAGCTTCAATTTGTGATACTCCTGCCTGAGCCTCCAATGTACCTGGGATTACAAGTATTTGTCTTCATACTTGACTTATTCTACCATTTTCTTTTTTCATTGTGTGTGAATGGCACATGTACATGATCGTGTGAATATGTGCATACATGCATGTAGGTACTTATTTGTGTGCATGTTGAATAGGACAGAGGTCAATGTTGCGTGTCTCCTCATTGCTCTCGATCTTATTTTCGAGACACAGTTGATCGCTGAACCTGGTGGTAGTCTGACTGGTCCCACCTGTCTTTACCTTTCCAGTTACAGACATAAACCACTGCACTCCTTTTTATGTAGGTGTGTGGCAAGGTACTTTACTGAGTAAGGCATTGCCTCAGCCCCTAATTATACCATATTACATAAAGGAAGAGAGTCATAAAGGAGAAAAGTCAGGAGAGTGTTGAACCCAGAAGCTATAATAAAACAGTGGTTGCTAAAGAAATAGTTAACGGATCAACTGCGTACAGAAGTAAATAACTACTGATAATTGTACTTAGCATCGAGAACATTGATCATCTAAAATAAGGATGTATTTGTTAATATAATGGTTACATTTATCTGATAAGTTTTTCAGTAACTTTAATAGCCTTTCACTTTGATATCTAAATGGTGTCCTTAGTTTTATACGACATCATCACTGTGACGACTGAAATACCCTGTTTTTTTTAAAAAATCTAGTTATTTCACAGTCCTACTTAACATATTTCAATTGTCCTCGTTTATCTTCAAGATATCATTGCAAACTCCTCAAAATATCAAACAAGGCCCTTTCAAATATGGCCCATAACTACCTCTTTGGGCTCATTACATTCATGTCTACAGTTGTATCCTGCAATGTATTCAAGTCAAAGTTAACAGTCTTTGAACTAACCAAGATTTCCTTTAATCCTTCTCTCTCCATTGTTTCTCTTGCTGTTCATTTTTCTTCTATGTCTTTAGTTAATATGATCAACAAAATTTGCTAAAAATGTAAATGAGATTACCTCCATTTCTTGGAATATTTTGAGAGGTGCTTTTGTGATTATACAGGGTAGTGATATGGAAGTTTATTTTGAAAATCTGAAGAACAATATTTTGGTTTTCATCTCTATATTTTAGTTCTTTGTAGATATGTTGTGTATTCTGATTATATTTAGCCTAATTACTCTATGCTGTCTCTCCTCCTCTCCCTCTGAACCCCTTCTTATTTTTCCCACCAAGTTCCCCAATGGCTATGCCATTTGAGAAAAATGACACCCCTTCCTCTAATAACTTTTAACAACCATTAGCTTCTTATCAATGTCCAGGACCTCATGGATGCCTTGTCTGTTCATGATGAATGACAGAGTGTGGGTATCTGTAGTAGATATATGCTCATGTTTGCAATTCCAATATCATATCTAGATGGCAGAGTCTCATGGCACTCTTACCCATTCTTTGACTCCTAAATTCTTTCTGTTCTCTCTTCTATGATGTTTCCTAGTGGTTGGGGGTAAAGGTGATAAAGATGTCCCTTTTAAGACTGAGTGCTCATTAATTCCTTATTCTCAGCACTTTGACCATTTATGAGTCTACATTAACCATAATCTTTTGCAAAAGGGAGTGTCACTAACATAAGATGAGAGCCACAGTAGTCTATGGATATAAACATAAATATTAAGAAAGCAGCTTGACAATATATTCACTTTAGGAAACAACAGTAGTGTTTTCCTCCCTTGGGCCAAGGCCTTCTTCACATCGCTTTTGCCAGGTTTATGGTATCAGGTGTGCAATCTCTCTCATGTAGCAAGCCTCCAACCCAATCACAAAGTGGCTAGTTATCCTCACTGAGGAACTGGAGTTTTCACGGAATCATTGAGGTCCTCACTGCACTGTACCATCACTCCTGCTACCATGTACTTAGACCTTACTTCATAAGCATTTTCTTTTCTTGATCAAGAGATTCTCCTGATAGAGACTGAGCTGAGTGTTCAAGACACAGAAACTAGAACTGAGAGGCAGCAGGTGGCAAATAGCTAACAGTATCAATTTGCTCAGAACTGATGTTAACCACTGGAGCAAATGCTGGCCGATCGAATGCTGTGCTAGTGCAGGCAGAAGGCTGATTCGCAGCCTAAAACAAACTTAGAGAAATTTTAATCATCCTATTGTGTCTCTAAAGGAATTAAAATCACTTATACTCCTTATCATAGACTTGATGTAAAGAAATAAGTGCAACCAAGTAGGGGAGGGAGTTCAGATTGATTCTGGAGATAGGTTACCTCCCTTTGATGGTAATGAAGGAAGGCAGATGAATCAGGGTCCTCAAGCAGAGCCAAGTTCATGAAACAATTGGCCCCAGAGAAGTCCCAGGCTTTTCATAGCACCTATGGAGGAATGGGGGAAGGTCTGGCTCACAGGTTTCATAAACCTGGTAAGCAAGCCAAGAAAAATTCCACGTCTGGCAGTCCCTTTTAGGCCTAGCCAGAAGGAGATCAAAACCACAGTCTTGTGGGTGTGCTCTGGTCTGGCTATGGTTAGTGTTTTTTAGATTGCATATCTCAAGTCAAAAGACTGACTCTTTTATAAGGGCCTGGGATATAGAAAGTATACAATTCAAATCTCACTCTCTTTTCTCTTTGATTCTACATGACCTTTCAACTACTAAACAGATTATCTAATAGTTTGGGTTTTGATGTTGTTGAGGGGCTGGTGATAGAACCTAAGTCTTTGTGTTTGCTAGGCTCATCCTCTAACACTAAACTACAGCCCCACGCCACTGCCCAATGTCAACAGCTCTTGTTGCCATTACTGTTTGGTTTTGTTTTTAGGAAAGAAGAAATTAAAAGATTGGCTAGGAAACAAAGCACAATAGAATAGGATTCAAACAAGTACTATTGCCTTGTTTAAATAAATCATGTCCCATAACCTTTGTTAAGGGGAAGTTAAGGGAAAATGGACTCCAGCCCACTTTATTCACATTCGACCATTGTTGAGATACTAGCTGTGTGCCCTTGGAAACGTTCTTCACTGGGTCCGAGTTTCTTTACCTGTAACATAAAGTTAATGGGAGTCAGTTTCATTCCTATAAGAATTAAAGTCCATTGAAAAGTCATTCATTAAAGCAAATTCATTTCTTCATTTGTGGGAACTTATAGGGTCCTAGATAAAACATATTTGGATGGACAAGGATGTTGAAATACTAGTGTTTGAGTTTGGCAAAACAAATTGGTAAGTAAATCTTATAGATGGAATATGGGGCAGGTTCACTAGATAGAAATACATTTTTGTGTACCTCCTAAATGGATAAGCTGAGTTTGTGGGAATATGTCATTCAGCAAGAAAACAGGGCCTGTAATAGGGAAGATGTTATTGGATGACAAAATGACCGTTGTTCACATAGTCTGGGTTTCTTATTCTACTGTGCTCAATTTTGGAGAGAGAGAGAGAGAGAGAGAGAGAGAGAAGAGGAACTCTAGAAAAGCACTGCAAAGATATGCGTGGGTATACATCTATAATCACACAATCCCAGCACTGGAGAGGAGGTAGATGGGTGGAGAAATCAGAGCTAGCCAGTTCGATCTACATGAGACACTGTCAAAAACCCCATCACTGTGGAAATACTTTAGAAAGATGTGCTATGTTGCAGAAATGGTAAGATTTGCCCTTAATTTGTAGGACTGCAGACTAGAATTCATAGCTACCTTTGTCAAGAGTAGAATTAGGTTACATGATAGATCCAATTGCTTTGTGTCATCCAAGTTAGATACTGAGAACATGCGTTCATATTGTGTGGCAGGAGCAGAGCTTGCAGGATTGGAAAATCATATTTACCATGAAATCATATAAGTGATATTTACATTGTTCGGCCACCTATACAAGATACTTTACAGGCATTTTTACAGGCTTTTTAATGAATATTTCTAACCCTGGGTGATATAGTTCTATCTCCCTTTTTACCAACAAATGTTTAGCTTCCTAATTAGATTTTAACTGACTCTTGCTCTTGCCGTTCAACCTGTCCTGTTATTTCAGGGGATTCAGCGATTTCCACATGGCCTAAACCTGTCTGCTTCCTTCTTGCTCTTATAACATTTCTTCTAGTTCCCGCTTTGAAACACTTTTCCCTCTAGGCTACTATGAACCAACACACACCAGGCTCTAATTACCTTTGTAACAACCCCTTCTTTTCCTTTTAACCCATGCCAAGCACGCCGTCCTCATGTTTCTCCAATTCTCGTGTCTCCCCATATATTCCTTCTTTGCCACCTCATCCTCACAATATGCACCATCCTTCTAAGAACGTTTTTCAAAAATGTATCTCAGTCTCAATCTCCAATTATTGTTTCTTACCACCATTATTGTCTTCACCACTCTTCAGCCTAGAGTCCCAACTCCCTCCTCTCCTTTATACTTTGTATTTACTCTCCAGATCCTATGGATTTTACACTTCCCCAGTATCTTCAACCTGTTGACCCTTTGCACCTTCTATCATCACTAGAATTGTGGTGCTCACCACTTCTCCTGGAGCAATTATAAAGACCTCTTTATACATTTTGTTATTCCTAAACAACTCAGTTCTCCAATAAATATGTATTGAGTCAACGGCAGTGTGCTTTGCCTACAGTAAACAACCACGAGTGTTTTCTCTAGAAGCATGCAGTCCAGCAAAAAAGACCGACAACTAAACTGTAAATGGGCACATGGAAAGAGGTATCATGAAAGATAACATAGACCAGAAGCCATGGTACCCAGAGGGACAACCCACTGAATCAGAGCAAAATGTATAGAAAGTTTGACAACGAAGATGATGCCAATATATGCAAGAGATCACCCAGTGGTGGGAATGGTCAAGAGGGTATTTCTAGCAGGGAGATAAGGATGAACACAAGCATAAGAGAAAGACACTTTATACATTCCACTGGAAATGCAAATTAGTAGAGATGACTGGGGTGCAGCGGAAGTAGGGCAGGAGGCTAAAGAGTTCTACAATTAATAACATGTAATAGTCTGAAATATGAACTGAGCAATACTGTCCTTATAACTCTAAAAGTTTTAGTACCAAGAAGGATACTGGTATCACAATACTCCAAAATTTGGAAGCAGGTTTGAAATTGGTAATGATGACATTGGAGGTTCGTTCTAGAAAGGTTGTCCATTAAATGTGATTCTAGTCAAGGTGCAGATACAAAGAAGACATTGGAAATGAGAAGGAAATCAATTTCTATCGAGGGCAGAAGATATGGCTAAATTGTGTTCTTGTGTTTTGTGTAAAGTAAAGCTTGCAAATAATGAGTAAACTTGTATATTAAAAAGAGAATACTTCTAAGCAAAATATTTAAGATATAGCTTATGCCTTCCTTTTGGCTTATGGTAGAATCTTAAAGGAGTTGGAAAATGTCAGCATAACTTGGAGATTTGGAAAAATAGTCAATGTATTCATATTGCATAAAAAATGAGCTTATGAACAAAAGACTAAAGGTGTTTGCTAAAGAGATTCTGGTTACCAATTATAGACATTTTTTAATAGAAACCAGGAGGTGAGAGTGGAGAGTATAAAACAATATGAAGCAAAATTGCTTTTGTTGTTACTTCAAAACTGTAATTTTGCTACTGTTATAAATTGTAATGTAATTGTCTATTTTTCAATGGTATTAAATGACCCCTGTGTAAGGGTCATTCTACACAAGGGTGTCATGACCCACAGGCTGAGAACCATTATTCTACACAGAGAAATTTTGTCAAAAGATGTTTAGTTTGTGCAATTGGAAGGGGCAATCCTGCTGTTTATTGGTAGTTTTGTTACTCACTCTTATAAAAAATTAGAAAAATGGGAGAGAACATAAAAAACCTAGTGCTAAATATGGACTCACCAAGTGAGCAAAACTAAAAACAAAATGTGGAAGTTAATCCCGCAGAACTCACTTTTGTGCAGCAGAAGCCAAACATGAAATGCTCCCCGCTTTATTCACAGCTTTCAGCATGCTCTTTCTCTCCCAAGTCACCCTCTTCTTTGTCATTCCACAGAGCTCCCTGATATTTAGTCATTTTCCAAGACTCTTTAAAAGCTTCCATTTGAAATCAGATTCACTTTCTTTTGAGCAGAGGAGGGGTGCTTCTGGTTTTGGTGCTGGTATTTGAACTTAGGCAAACCAAACACTATCACACAGCTACATTTCCAGCTGAACAATCTAATGACCAATTCATTCATATTCCCCTTCAACATACTGTACAAAATGTTGTCAAACAAACCAAGTATTTGTGGGAGTCTGAGTCTTGGTACTAATTTGGAACAAATTACCAATTACAAAATAATGCTAGCTGAAAGTGTTTGTTTGTAATGTAAATCCTAAAAGGTATCACCTCTATGGGGGACAGGGTGCACACTGGGGATTGAACCTAGAGTTTTGTTATTAGACACATGCTCTATAAGCTACCATCCCCAGTGCCAAAAGTATTTTTGAATGGTTCTCCTAGCCATTCCTAATATAGGTAATGGAGTAACTCGACATTAACAGTGAGTGAATATGTATTCCAGTAATATGACTTGTTGACTACATGTATTTATCTCCTTTCCATCTAAAAGGTTAATGATAATGTAGGATTTTTTTTCAAGTATAAGATGGAAGGAACAAAGAATGGGAAGGGAGATAGAAGGCAGCAGGTTTAGTATATCTGACAAAACAGATAGAGGAGTAAACTGATTTACCACACAGCATGGGAAACTTGAAATACTTTCAGAGTGGGAAGCTAGCCAATTCAAATCTATAAATCCAGAATAAGCCAGAGACTGGAAGTACCATGTGTTTGCAAAGACAGAGTTAAAGAAGAAGCTAAATACAGGATTGTTTAAATAAAGTAGTTACTGGGTCTACTCCTGCTTTACCATGAGAATTTCCACACATACACCCCACCAGACACTAATGTCATTTAATTAAAGAAAAAAGGAGGGATTAGGATATTGACTCCAGACCCTGCGGAGGACAGAGTTGAAAAACAGACACTAAAAGTAGGATCCCAAGCCAGTTTCCCCTTCCTAACTCTCATAATATCTACAACTAAGAGCATGCACACTAAGAAAATATAACTAGAGGGACTATAGGAGCAGTGCTCAATGGATAAAAGTGCTTGCTGGGCAAGTATGAGGAAATGAATTCAAATTATCAGTACCTATGTACAAAGAGGGGCATAGCTACGTGCACCTGTAACTCCAGTACTGTGGGGAAGAGAAACAGGAGGATCCCTGGGGGTACATGATGCTGGCATTGCTCCAGGTTCAGTCTCTGTGTCTCAAGGGAATAAAGTGGAGAGTGATGGAGCAGGACACTGATATCCTCCCATGACCTCTAGGCATACACAGGTACTGGCACCTGCAGGCACATGTGCACATATAACACACATGTGCACATTCACAGACAGCAGGGAGTGAGAGAGGGAGGTGGGAAGGGAGAGAGGAGGGAGGAGGGAGAGAGAATATGTTGCAACTGTGGGTAAACTAGGATATTGCCTCTCTCTTTTAATATCCAATATTTATGCAATGACACGTGAATATGATGGCACATACATACTAGCCTCAGCAAAGCTCATTTGCATGGAACACTCAAGGGTGATCTCTAAATTCGAATACATACTATTTTAAATAAAAAAAATCCTCCTGGGAGTTTGCTTTAACATAGTTATCCATCTCATTTTTAAAAAATAAATATAATAAAATAGAACAAAAGCTAACACATTAAAAATGCATGAAACAGAAGAAAGAGAATCCAAGAGAAGGCACAAGAAACAAGAGACCCACACTTGTTTGCACACTAAACTGGAAGTCATAATATATACATAGAGGACCTGGTGTAGAACCCTGCAGGCTATGTGCATGATGCTTCAATCTCTGTGAATTCATATGAGATCCTTGTTTTATTGGTGTTCTCCATCTCTTCTGGCTCTTACACGTTTTCCACCTCTTCTTCCACAGTGTTCTCTGAACCCTAAGGAGAGAGATTTGATGGAGACATCCTGTTTAAGGCTGAGTATTCCAAGCTCTCTCACTCTGTGCATAATGTCTGCCTTTGGGGCTCTGTGTTTATTCTCATATGCTATAGGAGGAAGCTACTCTGTTCATGGATGAGCAAGGCATTGATCAGAATATAGCAGACTCATTAGAAGTCATTTTCATTATACTTTTTTTAAAGACCAGTAATATTTGGTCTTATCCTATGTCCCTGGGCTATCTAGTCTCAGATTTTTGGTCACTCCAGCAGTGTCAGGCATGGGTTCAACCCCCTGGAGTAGGCCTTAAGTCAAATCAGATATTGATTACTCCCACAGGCTTTGTACCACTGTTGCCCTAGCATGTCTTGCTGGTTGAACACCACTGAAGATATCAGGTTTGTGGCTGGCTTGGTATTTACATTTCTCTTTTGAGAGCATACAGAGTATGTTCCTGTACCAACGACATTGAAATGTAGGGGTGAAGACTCTATGAAGCACCAGTTCAACATCTCTCTTCCATCTTCAATGAGTTATGTTGGTATTGTCTTCAGCAATGGGAACTCCCTGTTGGTTTCTGGAAAGCAATCTAATGTCTTGGAAACACTGGGTTGTTTGGGGATTTGCTGCAAGTGTTATCAGTTGTAGGTATTCTCTGCTATAATTTTTATGTATGTATCCTATCATATCATCTTCAAATACAGATACATTGACTTCTTCCTTTCCAGTTTGTATCTTCTTGATCTCCTTCAGTTGTCTTATTGTTCTTGCTAAAGCTTCTAGTACTATATTGAATAGATATGAAGAGAGTGGAAACCTGTCTTGTTCCTGATTCTAGTGGAATTGCTTTGAGTTTCTCTCCATTTAATTCTCTCAAATTAATAGCAAAATTGATGATTGCTATGGGCTTTCTGTAAACTGCCTTTATTATGTCCCCAATCTCTCTGGAACTTTTATCATGAAGGGGTGTTGGATTTTGTTGAAGACCTTTTCACAATTTCTATCACTGTTTTGTTTCATAGATAAGATCCAGTGCTCAGAGGAATGAAATATTTGAAACAATCCTTTTTAAAATTATATATAGATATTTTTAAAGATATGCTTTGTTTTCACAGTGTATATGTGTATATATGTGTCTATTGTGCATTTGTGGGTTTAGGGCCCCACAAAAGCTAAGATGTGGGATGCCCTGGAGTTAGAGTTTCAGGTGGTAATGAGCCACATTATGTGGTTTCTGGGAATCAAACTCAGGTTCATTGCTAGAGCAGCACGCACTCTTAGCTGCTAAGCCATCGCTTCAATTCCTAAAGATTTAGAGTTTAGTGAATGACTTTTTAGCTACTTTTTAATGATTTGTTTTTAATTATGATTTTGATTGAATAGAATTACATCATGTTCCCTTTTCTCCCTCCAGCCTCTTCCAACTAACCTCCTTTGAAGTCTCTCATATCCCATCTCTCTCAAGTTGATAACATTTTTCTTTGACTATTTTTGTTCATATATAAACAAACATATATTTTTATATATGCACAAAATAGAAATGTAACCTGTTGAGTTCATTTTAATGTATTATTTTAATTCATATGTATGTGTACCTGTGAGTGCAGGTGCTCACGGAGTCCAGAATAAGGCATTGGATAACCATATCTAGAGTTATTAACTGTGTGGTATACCCAATATGTATACTGTACCAGGACCTGAATTCCTGTCATCTTGAGAATAGACTAAGGACACAAACATCTAGAACAACTGCCCTGAACCTAAGCTGCCTGAATTGAAATTTCAGCTCTAGGTATGGGCCATGTGACTTCAGACAAATTATCTAACTACTTTGGGCGCTGTTTTCTGTTTGTTTTTGTCTATGAAACAGACCTAAAAAATTTACCTTCTGAGCAAGACTGATATGGAAATTCAATGATGTAAGACCTTTAGGTTCTTTATAAGAATATTTGCTAAACACTGTTGTAGCTCTATTGTCATTTCCATCTCTGTACAAACACTGCCACCTTTGTCTAAGCTGGGATCATGAATTGGCGGCTTGCAGGCCATGTTTTATTAGAACCATATGTTGTTTACTTTCCTTGTTTGCTAGCTCCCTCCCATTTGATACAAATTTTGCCCCCTGGTTTCACCTGTTTGATTCATTTGGTCCTAGAAACTTTGTGTTTGCAATCTTGATCAAGTATCTATTTCTTGATGCGAACAGAAAGAGCCCTACAAGGTTGGAGTACACTTCCATTTGCACAAGTCTATATCAACCGATTAGTCTCTACCCTCCTCCCCATACTTCCCAAGTCTCTGGTAGACACTATTCTGCATTCCATTTCCACTATGGCCCAATCAGAGAATTTTTCAATTTAGGGGTTTTGTTTTGTTTTTAGCAGCAAAAACAAATGTGCTTGTTTTCTTGTCTGTGTTTTTACTGTGAGTTCCTTTCATATAGGAATGGTGATCTCAGTGCGGTTAATTCCTAGAAAAATGTGTTAAACAAAGAATTTCTCAATAAATACTCATCAAATTAACTGGCTGAATAAATGAATAGAGGTCTGCCTTGTCGGTGAAGAGGCCTCTCCAGAGAGCCTTAGAGGGTTTCTCCTCGGAACTTTAGAAGCTATCACAGAGAGTACTCTGGCCCTAGCTGAAGACTTAAAGAGCTCTCTCTAACCCATTTCCTCTAGGGTCACATTTTCTCTGACAGCCAAAACTAGGACTGAAGTAATGGGATGTGGCCGCAAAAACAAAAGAAGCAGCATGATTCCTGTTGCTTTTGTAAGCAACTGGATAAGAGCTGACGTCTCCGGAACTGGAAAGACACTCATCTTTTTTCTCAGGGCAACAAGCTCAGCGTTTGTAAAAATTGTTCCAAAACAACATTCCAACTTAGGGTGTGAAGTGGGCCATACATTTGTTTCTTTTTGTGACCCAAGACACAAGTTCAAAAGTAGGATGGCTTCTTAGCCTTATTCCATTGTCTTCTAGCAAATGTGCCTTGGGATGGTGTGTTAGGGAGGAATGGAAATATATGCTGTGCATACCTAGTGGTGAGACCATTGCATCTGCACCCAGATAAAGCTTGATTGAAATCTATGGCAAACAAACTTTAAATGGTAAAAAGCTCAATATTTTGGTGTTAGTTTCCTTGTGCAATATACCATGGCCTTGAGTGTGAGTTAAACCAATGACTTAGTTCTAACCATCTGAATATGACAAAGGTGTTGTGCTTTTATAATCTTACATTCCACCAGGTCTTGCAGTCGTTCAGTCACAAAGAAATACACAGAGGCCTACATTAATTGTACACTGATTGGCCTATTAGCTCAGGCTTCTTATTAACTCTTTTATTAGCCCGTAATTCTTGTTTGTGTTAGCCACATGGCTTGGTACCTTTTTTGGCGGGGCAGTCACATCTTGCTTGCTCTGTGTCTGGCTTCCTCTGTGTCTGGGTGACTACTACAGACTGAAACTTCCCTCTTCCCAGAATTTGCGTTGTCCTGCCTCTACTTCTTGCCTGGTCACCCCATCTATACTTCCTGCCTGGCTACTGGCCAATCAGCATTTTATTTAAAAATAATACAAGTGACAGGATAAAAGACCATTGTCCCACAGCACTCTTGCTACCTTCAAAGAAGTGAACTGCTACCAAGAACTAAACAATGCCAATACAAAGGAAGACGTTTGTAACTGCTGGATCCTACAACCAACAACATTTTTTAAAAAATAGATTGTTTTTTCATACAACATATTCTGATTACAGTTTCCCCTCCCTCAATCCCTTTTGATTCTCCCTAAGTGCTCATATCCACACTCTTTGTTTCTCTCTCTCATTAGAATTCAGACAAGCATGTAAAAATAGTGATCAAATTAAATAAGAACAATCAAGAATAGGGCAAAACAAAGAGGAATAAAAAGAGCCAAAGAAGAAACAAATCCAGATACTGAGAAACAGAAAACGCATAAAAACAAAATTGAAAACCACAATATATAAGCAAAAGATCTGTAAGGTTAAAAAAAATCCAAAAGTACCATTGAGTTTGTTTTGTGTTGGTCATCTACTGCTGGCCATGGGCCTTTAAAGCAAGCCTTACTTGTGGTTTATATACCTAGTGAGACTCTGTTAAACTAACTTTTCCTTTGTGAGCTCCTTTCAGTTGGAGATAGCCTCTAGGTTGTGGATGGGAGCTTATGTCTACCCCTCTCAGCACAGACCCTATCTGACTGAGACCTGTATAGACACTGTACATCACTGCCACAATTTCTGTGAGTTCATGTGTGTCAATCCTGTTGTATCTAGAAGGTTTTGTTTCCTTGGTATCTTCCATCCCTACTGGCTCTACAATCTTTCTGCCTCCTCTTCTGCAGCCAACATCTTGGTTGTGACTTTGGAACACCCAAAGTAGAGGAGTCAACAAGCCATATGTATATTTGTTTATTTGCTCATTTAGTTTTCATTTACTTTTGAGACATAGGTTTACTNCAAACTGGCCTCTCAAGTGTTGGGGTGACAAATGTATATCACCACATCAGGCTCTAGTCCTAGCGTTGTAATTCTTTAAAAGTAGCATGAGCGAGAAAGATGCCATGCAACAGAGTTCATGTGGAGGGGTTTTATTAGGGGAAAGAGAACGTAAAAAGGGGGAAATGGGGAAAGGGAGACTGGCCTCTGGGGACAGGAGCAGCAGAAGGGAGAGGCAGAGAGAGAGAGAAAGACAGAGGGAGACAAAGAGACAGAGAGAAAGAGAGAGATGGGAGGTGGGCAGGGCCCTTTTAAAAGGGAATGTAGTCAATGGTGCTGTTAGTGGCTGCAGCTGAGTATGTATCCTGTCAAGACCCCAAGGACAGGCCAATATAGATGTCTGAATACTAACATCTAGAGTTCTAATATAAAAAAGTTATAATAAATTATCTACTGTTTTAAGTGGCTACATTTGTGACCATTTGTAAAATGGGAAATCAGGGCTACACAGTTGTTTGCCTTAGCTCTCTCCCAAGAGTCATTTAGAATATACGAATGTAGGGGTTCTTTGTAAATAATAAAGCATGACATCCATATGAGAAATGACTGTTTCTTTTCTTGCTCATCTCCCCAAGGCCAAGTACTAAACCAGGTGGCTTGGAGAAATAACACAAAGAAGA
The DNA here is from genome assembly GCF_014885135.2 of Alexandromys fortis. Lineage (NCBI taxonomy): Eukaryota > Metazoa > Chordata > Mammalia > Rodentia > Cricetidae > Alexandromys > Alexandromys fortis. The sequence goes on from NW_026068228.1 coordinate 392,193, forward strand.
AAACAACCAGTGAAAAACTTCAGTGCTTGTAAAAGTTAACAGTGGCTTGTTTGATCCCCTTTTGGAAAATGCCATTTGATGAAGTGTAGTCCCTGGAGGCGTACTGAAAGACTGTGAGCTATCTGACAGACACCTGAGAAATCCCCAAGGCCTGTGCTTCCTTTTGACCTCAAACTATGCAGCAGGCCATGTGATGCTTTACCCTTTTTATCTCCTCCCACTTCACTCCCAAATCCTTGCCTTTCAGAAGCCAGTTCCAAAAGTAATTGTTTAATGGCCCTGTTACCCCCCCCCCAAATCAGTGTCTCAGGCCATCCATGGGAGTTCAGGGTGAACTGTAGAGTAGAAGACTGTTGAAGGAATTGTTTCAAAACAGACCAACAGTAGCCACTCACATCCATTTGGTCCCATGGATCTGAGTTAGAGAGAAAACCTTGGCTTCTCTCTGGAAGTCAGCAGATCATGCAAACAAGTGGATCACTCCGTTCTGTTGCTCTTCCTTGAACGCATTCTCTGGTTTTCTCAAACATTGGCTCGAGGCCTTGTCTTAGCCCACTGACATGATGATAGAACAGAGAAACCCATAATAATTGTACCTAATACTTGCATTCTGAAATTCACTCTAGGCTCATGGGTACATATGTATTAATCCATTCAATTCTCATCATAGGAATTTAATAAAAGATATCAAAAAACTAAAAAAGAATCTTATTAAGAATGAAATGTCATTAACACTGGCTTATGAGTAAGAATATGAAACTTTGCTCCAAATCAATAGAGAAACCCTGTCTCAGAAAGTCAAAAAAAAAAGAATATGAAACTTCAGAGCCTGCTGCTTTTATGTACATTCTTATCATCATGCTACGCTTTGTTTTTGTTCACCTTCTAGCTCCCCCTAGACTTTAAGCTCCATACAAATCACAGCTCATACCCCAATGAATATATAGCACAGTACTTAGTAATTAATTGTATTGCCTAATAATGCTTATTGAATGAACAAGTAAATGAAAATGTAGCAAAAACATAACAGAATTTAGGGTTAGAAAGCCAAATGTAGGAGAGTATAAAAAGGATAAAAAGCCAAATGTAACTCCACTATAGCTAATGATTTTTGTGACTCTGAGCACAGGGTCGACCTTTCAACCTTTTGCAGCCAAATAACATCGTATTCACACACTGGGCTCTGCAGCCAGGTTACCAATGTTCAAAATAAGGCATTTCCACTTACAATCTATACGACCTTCAGCTGGTTCCGTAGCTTGCCTTGGTCCCAGTTTCCTTATCTCTAACATTAGAGTGATTGTAACCAGCAGGTCGTAGAGTTGCTAGGAAGGAGATATGAGTTAGTGTGCTAATATGAGTTAATATGAGTTTTAAAATCCTGATTGAAACATTGAAAGTACCCAGTGAATGTGAGTCATTCATGCTATTATTATGTGGCAATATTTTCAAATAGAAAATGGGGGGAGGGGGAGGGAAAGGGGAGGCGGCGGTGGGAAAGAGACAGAAATCTTTAATTAATTAATTTAAAAAAAAGAAAATGGGGTGATAGTGGCACACGCCTATTATCTAAACACTCAGGACCAGAAGCAGGGAATCCCAAGTTTAAGGCAGCCTGAGATACATAAGGAGATCATGATTCAATTAAAAATTAAAATAATAATTGGGATAAGAATATTTACCTCATCAAGTGGTCAGAAAGACCCAGTAGGGTGACAAATGTCAAAATCCCCTGGGTCCTGAGAAGCAAAGCGCTGATGCTGAAACTTAGGCAATATTGAAAGCCATCTTGCAGATTTTCTTGTGAAACTCAAGCTCCATTTATTTTTGCTTGTCATTCATAAGTGAGCAGAAATGCCCAAGAATCCTGGAGAAGGGGTAGCTCTTTCATTGAAAGCAGCTCTGCCTGTGTTAAGGGGCCCTCAGGTCCTAAACTAAATGTGTGAGACTTTGGGCTCCAGAGTCTGCTACTTAACAGTGATATAGCCCCCCAATAAAAGGCGAGGAAACACCCAGGAAGTAGTCACTACTTGGCCAGAAGAGTCCCTAAGCATGATGATGGCCTAAGCATGATAAGGAGAAAATAGCAGTGAAACCTGAGGCTAAGTTTCTACCCTGTGTGCCTTAGGTAGCTGCGAAGAGAGCAGAGTGACCAAGGATTGGAGCCAATGAAAGGCTTGGGAACCATGACAGGGAAGTGGGGGAGGAGACAAAGAGTCAGGCAGTGGCCTAGCAGCATGCGGGTAGGAAGGAAACAAGCTCACCTTGCTCGAAACTTCCTACAGCAGTGCATAGGCAATGCCTGAGCCGCTTATACTTGATACTCCCGGGATGTCCAGAGACGAGGGTGGCCACTTTTACACAGGCTCTACACGTTCTTTTCCTGTGCTTAGGACCAACACCTCACATTTCACAGAGGGCAAGGGATGTTCCATCACTTCGACTGAGCAAAGCACAGGTTTTAATGGTGAGCAAACATGAAGCATCGGAAGAATCCCCACCTGGGTTTCCAGAGCCCTGAAAACTAGCAGCTGCTGATAAAGATGGGGGGGGCAGCTGTAAAAGTGGCAGGGAAGGAAGGGCTAGAGAGCTTTCCATAAATCTGGACTCGGGGACTGAGCTCAGGGAGGATGTGTTTAATATAAGAATGTACAATGGGCCGGGCGGTGGTGGCGCACGCCTTTAATCCCAGCACTCAGGAGGCAGAGGCAGGCGAATCTCTGTGAGTTCGAGGCCAGCCTGGTCTACAGAGCTAGTTCCCACACACACATAAACAAAAGAATGTACAACAGTTGGGATTAGTACCAGACCCAGCAGCACGTGTAGGGTAAAAGCATTGACCCGATGCAAAGCCCAAGTAGCAATTATAGTATTTTGTCTTGTTTTGCAGTGCTCACGATGACAAGTGTAGGAGCAGGGGGCTACGGGGCCACAGAAACAGTCCAGTGAGGCTTCTGAGCGAGGCCTGAGTAAGACAATTTCAAAGTGCCTGGAGATCTCAGCCTGAATATAGAACAGTGTGATGTGCCATATGTAATTTTAATGTATTACCCCCAAATCTACAGCCAGAGCCATGTGGCTAGCTGCTCTGCTGCACCATACTACACCTACTGTTTAGCATCTAGATGCTATCCTCTTAATTGCCTCTTCCTCTCCTAAGCTCACTTCACGACATTCCACACCCCTGATGGAATGCAGAGACCAGTCACACGCAATGAGTAAGGTGGCCAGATCTAATCAGAGGTGGTAATAGTAAGTGCCAAAGTCCCTGACAGCCTAAGTCAGTTCTGTTCTCCGGGTGGGACACAGTGGGATATCGTGTGGATCTTGCACTCTGCAAATGAAGAAGAACCCATTCATGTCTGGTGGACATAGAGGTCCAACTTCCCATGGTGAGCCTCACAGGCTGCCCTCGGCTAACTTGACAATAGAGGGGTTGGGTGACAAAGGCCGGCATTCAGTATAGACAGCGCTGATTCAAGTCACTAGACTGCTGGGTGCATAAGACCCCTTAGAGCATCTGCCATCCTTCCAGACCTTCCTCAAACACAAGGTTAAAAAAAAAACTCAAATCGCTTGTTCCTACCTCCTCTGACTGCTGCAGGCCTCCCCTCCCTTCCTTAGCATTCCCGCTAAGATTGTCCACCCAGCTTTCAAGCAAAGTAGGTCATACCTGGGCGTTCTGCTTCTGCAGGCACACAGTTCCACTCAAGTGACTGTCCTTCCGGCTGGTGAACCAGGCTTGCATCCCTGTGACTGCTTCCCACCCAACACCTGTGTGCAAGATCACTAGCCAGGCAAGACAGCACATGAGGTATTTCCTTCACATATGAAAACACAGCTACCGATGTTCTCCTTGGTTCCCCGACAGCCATGTCTCTATAATTTCATCTCTTTCAGACATGCCAAAGGAGTTGATGTTCATCCTAATGTCCATGTGCACATATATATATATATATGTGTGTGTGTGTATACACACACACACACACACATTGCCACCTTGGGAAAGTTGGAGTTCATTCAGACCTGTGAAACCGTTGGTGAGTCTCTTTGCCTCTCTAAGATGTAATTTCCCAATGCATAAAGTGGTATCACTCCAGGTAACTGAGTGTTTTTACATTCTGTTCCACAGCTTGCAGATATAGTGGCATAGTTATACTTAAGTCATCATGAATATTTTTTCTTAAAATATTTAATGTAGTGATTTAAGGGATGCTGTGAATATAGATACAAAGTAATTAGAATACACTGAGGTTCATCATAGCACACTTCACAATGGCCAATACACAGAATGTGCCTAGGTGCCTACCAACATATTAATGAATAAATAAAATTATATAAATGGCATTATAAATTATATAATTATACACATATATGCATGTATAGATAATGAAAAATATGGCTTATTATTTAGCTTTTAAATAAGAGGCCATCCTGTAATTTGCCATAAGATGTATCTAAAGGGCATTATGATAAATGAAATAAGGCAAGTACTTGTCACTGAAAAACAGTCTTCAAGAGAGAAGATAATATTTATTTAAAAATAATTTCATGATGTTTGATAGACACAGGGAAATTCAAGATAAGATGAACACTCACAATGTTCATTGTCAATAACAGTGGCAATACAACAAGGAAGGTACCACATGAATAAAAGATGGACTGAAATGTCTGCTCATACTTAGCTCTATTCAAAGAAGCATTAGTGGTCAATAAAATCCCTTTTGACTTTAATTCATGGTGAAGAAAAGAGGCAAGATGGCGATTATGATAATGTATCTTCCATCAGCTGTTCTTTTTGTGATGGTAAGTGAGCATAGAGCAATGAAAAGCAAGGCTATCTTTGAGTCCTGGCTTCTTATAGTTACCAAGGGAAAAGGTTTTCTTCTGAAGGTTTTTTTTTTGACAATGAAGTATAAAGTATTTATTCATGACAGGGATAACACCAGAAAATAGCATCTGTATAATTTCTAGTAATATCTGTCAGCAATATGTACTAATCGAGGACAGCCAGAGCTCATCATTTGAAGGCTTAACTATTAGCATTCTGTAACAGGATGTCTTGGAGTGGCTTAAATGTGGCACAATTGCTGAAGCCAGCAAGAGTCTGCTTCTGTGAATTTCTCCCCATACTGGAGAAAAGATGTCATATTAAGACTGCATCCATGTACTCTGATTAAATGTGGAAAAGATACAGTAAAAAACTAATCCATCTCAAGTACAGATTAATTTGCTCCAAACTTCCATGTTCAAATATTTTAACCTTTCAGTTTTTAAGCATCTAGTGTTTATCTTGCTATATTTGATGAAACTCTTGAGTAAGAAAAACCATTCCACAGTTTGTAAGTTAATGTTCTGTTTTACTACAAATATCCAAAACTGTCTGCCAAAGCCACCAAGTAATTATTGCCATTTCCAACAACTGAAGTTTGTAAATTGAGATTTTTTTTTGTCAAAATAAATGTAAGAGGAAGCTATATGTGTAAAATCTAAACAACATGGCTGCCTAAACAAAGACATGAATAGGGCCGGAACCGGACGCGCACGGCGGGTGATGTAGCTGGCGCAGCAGCCGGGACCGGCGGGTACTGACACAGTGGCAGACAATGCAGGCGACAGGGACCAGTGCAACACCAAGAGCAGATCGCCCCAGGACAATTAAATCAAAGAGGTAGGCCTTTGGTTGGCGAGGTCCCGGGCAAACAGGGAACCTGGTTCTTTTCCTGAAGACCCGTCTGAGGGGTGAGAGGGATCTTGGCCCCTGGCAGGAGCCAGGAAACAGAACGAGGGAATTTTGCAAGAGGAGCCTCTGGCCAGCAGGGAAACCTGATCTGGTTTTAAAAGACCAATTAGAGATC